>NC_092336.1:598697500-598985000 GCF_046630445.1 Rutidosis leptorrhynchoides | reverse complement strand
GTCACTTTGATAATTTTCCCCCAACATCCGTTTCGGTTTACATCACTACATCTAATTAGTTATTTATTTTCTGCCTTTATGGATAAATATAAATGTTTATTCGAAAAAGAAGAAAAAAAGCTGAGAATTTTTGTTTGTAATATGTGGATTCACCTAAGAGTGAAGACAAGTCGGTTGAAGATGATCTCAAAGCTTTTGATGCTGAGTTTGTTAAAGTGGATCAGGGCACGCTGTTTGACCTAATTCTGGTTTGCTATTATTCTCTTTTTTATTTTATTTTATTTAGTTATTCATTTATTTAGAATATTAAAATTAAATATTACTGTAAATATTCATTATTGTTATAATTCAGTAGGCTTATAACTACCTTTAGTGTCCTGGTGACTAATAAGTAAATAGAGGGAATATGAGAGAAGTATGTGTTTTTATATATCTTTGAAGTGGGTACATTATGAACTCATAACATATATATATATATATACTCAAAAAAAATTTACTATACAATATCTATAATAATAATAAAATTAGCATCCAATATAGACTTTTATAACACTCCCCCTTGGATGACAATTTTATTAGAGAATAACTAGTACTGCCTCGTTAAAAACCTTGCTAAAGAAAACCCATTGGGATAAAACTTTAGCTAAGGGAAAAAGAGTGCAGCATAGATGTGACGATCGCTCCAAATCCATATGGACGAACACGACATTCATTGATTTCATTGCGAGGTATTTGACCTCTAAATGATACGTTTTGTAAACATTGCATTCTTTTGAAAAGGCACACCATAAATGAATATTTAAATCAAAGGTTTTCGACATCTGATGATTTCTACATATAGACAATCACCGTATATAATAGTTTACAATAGTACTTCCATTGACAATGCAGTCAAAATAAGGTACATGATGATGAATTGGTGAATGCAACGTTTTCTTGAAAAATATGCCATATAAGACTCCATGCACATAGCTTGTCTATCATATAAGCAAACAGCGGAAAACTTCTAGGGAACCTGTGAATAAACATGCTAACAAGTGTCAACACAAAGGTTGGTGAGTTCATAGTTTGTATGTTTCGCATAATCTGTATATAAAGATGAATCACAAGATTTCAGTTGTTTTATCCATAAACGTTTATCAAAATATTCTACGAAATTGAGCACCCTGGTAACTAAACTTAACGTATATATAATTTGTACCCTTTGTATAATCATCTTAATAATACACGCAAACCAACGTATACGCTTCTCAAATAGCATACGTCCGTTAAAAGGCTAAAGCTCTAGCTCGAACGGGGATATCAAGCCCTATGGATCCATATACTACTACTCGCGCCCACCAGTTCTTATAACCGGCAGTTACTAGTTACCAAAGCTAAGGGATTTTGGGTTCAAGCTCAGTGTAGAATTTAGTATGTACTTGTATCCATTGTGTTTAAAATAAATTGCATGTATTCTCAGTCCAAAAATATATATTGCAAAAGCAATTAAAAAGGGATCAATGAAACTCACCTTAGCAGCACATAAAGTTGTTCATCGTAATGTGACCGAAACTCGGTATATCAAATAATCGTAGATCTCAACGTATTAATATTGAGATTCAATATTGTAGAAAAGTACGTAGACACAACAGAGATGATAAATACTAGGTTTGATTCACAAATATACCCCCGAATATTACCCATAACCTCCTTGACAATAACCCATAATTTTCTTAGCTCTAGCTTGCTCAAAAACCCGTTTCGAAATCATTTGGACATCCCTCCGTCGTGATATTTTATATATATTATTATTTTTGTATCGTAAAAATAATAATACTAATACTATTAATAATAAGATTAATAATAATAATCTTAATATTAATAATAATAATAATAATAATAATAATAATTATTATTATTATTATTATTATAATAATTATAATAATAATTATTATTATTATTATAATAATTATAATAATTATAAATAATAAATTAAATAAATAACATAAGTAATACGGAGTAATATAAAGAGTGTGAGAAAAATGAACCAGAATCGTGCAATTTATAGAACCTTTTCTGAAAAAGCACCCCATGCGATCGCATGAGATTTGTGCTTCAAGGCCATGCGATCGCATGGCCCTCTGATCCAGCTCACAAACTTTTGTTTTCTTGTTTATCGACATATTATTTAAATATATATATAATATATTTAATTTATATAATTAATTATATATTATATTAAATTCATGTGCATAGTTGACCTGTAATTTTCGTTCCGATGACTCGTACGTTGTTACTCGACTTATGTCCCGGTTTCAGTTTATCGAACGCATTTTCGTACACTTAGAAAACTTGCATTTTACGTTTCGTGACACGTTCCTTTGTCAAAATATAGCCTTAAATTATCCATAAACTATATCACTCAAAGTATATCTTAATCTTTCGAGTGTTTTGGTCATTTACTTCTATAAATCATTGTCTCGTTATTTATTAATATAATAGTATTTATTAAACGTTTCATAACCAAGTTAATATCTATTCTCAATATTTTTAAACACGTTTTAAAATATACGTCGCAAGTTATTCATACAATTAATATTCCAACTTATCATATATATTCAAATAAATATTTAAACCAATAAGTTTAATGTACGATATCAAACAATTAATACATTGTTACGTTTTCAAGTTATAGTATATATATATATATATATATCTATATACATATAATTGTTCGCGAATTGTCAAGAACAGCCGAAAGGTATTTGAATATATGAAAGTAGTTCAAAAATTTTGAGATTCAGTTTTACAGACTTTGCTTATCGTGTCAGAAATGTTAATCATACAAAGATTAAGTTTAAATTTGGTCAGAAATTTTTGGGTCATCACAGTACCTACCCGTTAAAGAAATTTCGTCCCGAAATTTAAGTGAGGTCGTCATGACTAACAATAAAAATGTTTTCATGCCGTATATGAGTCGATAAATAGAGTTTTATCACTGTTTGAATAATATGGATAAAACAATCCAATTACTCGAAGCGTATGAGAGAAGTTATCATAATAGAGTGAAATGGAGATTCGTCTTATCTTTTGACGTAGTAACGATTGGTTTCCGGAATTTAAGGAATAGAAAATATTCATAATAAGATTTGATTCTTCGAAATTTAAGGAAATTACGATTTCCTTTGATTAAATGCGTAATCTGCCTCGATTGTTATGTCTGATATTTCGCTATAAATTAACTACTTCCGTTTCATTATTTTCACCACTCCTACATCTTCTTCCTCATTTCATACTTCAAAAGATTGTGAAATGCTTCATCTAGTTCTGATTATTGATATACTCTTAACTTTCATATCTGTCATTCTTCTTTTTCATCTACCATCAGAGGAAGTTATTTTCTTCTACCATTACCTTGGGGTTATAGTGTTTTTCATTCTCCCGTGTCTTTATATTGCTATACGCATTGATATACACGGTTTGTAATTTCGGGGTTGTTATAGGGCTTTATATTCTCCGTTATATTTCGGAGCTTCATGCTTCCGTTCTCTCTTCCCGACTTTAAGTCAAGCGAATAATGGTCCAGAATTCGTAGGTATGAAGTTTTGGATAAACATAACTAATGTTCTAAGAAAGAGATTGTAATGGCACGATCTTGATTTGTCAAATTACCAGAATATCTGGAAAAGACCGAATCATCAAGAAATATATTTTCTTGATATATTTAGAGATTAGAATGTAAGAGTCGTGTAACATGGCACATGATGAGGGTGGAATCTGTGAACCTTTATCACGTTCCATTAGAAACTCAGCATGACTTACTGTAATATAATCACGTTGATCAAGTGTCATTATATTATACTAACTCATGCTTCAATTCCCAACACTACTTCAAAAATATCCATTTTTCGAAATTTTCAGAAATTAGAAACTAAAATAGTTTCTTTTATGATGTAACACGGATAGCGTGAAGAGATAAATGATTTCAGATAAGAATAGTTATGAAAATATCTTCAGAAATATGGAGGATATTTATAATGGAAGATACGATGATATCTTAGAATTTCTAATATCATAGGATGATGCGGAAAATCTGTCTGTGAAGGTTTAGAATAAGAAGTAAGATTCTTACTAATGGTTTCAGCAGACACTGAATCATTTGGATTCTTTGAAGGTAGATTTCGTCCTTGTGATTTGTCTACAGCTTCCTTCATACTTTGCTCAACCCGTTTTCCAGTTTCAAACCTTCTCTTTTTCTGTGCTTTTCTAACACACTACTCTTTATCATCAAACTTTCGACTGTTAAAGTCGTTTATAGTTTTTGCTGCTTCATCAGCATTTTTCCAAAATTCGTAGAACTAGTTTCGTAGTTTGGGGCGTTTTTCAGAAACTTCACATTCGAAGTATGTAAGTCTAGAAGATAGATGTTATATATATATAACTGTTGTCGTAGAAAATGCTGCGAGATTCAAAATACTGATTGCTAATTCCCGGTGGTTGGTATGGAAATTATTGTTACAAGATGTGGATGAGTACATGATAGGGTTTCAATGAGTATAAGAATTTTTCGAAAGGTCAAGGATTAATAAAGTTGTTTGGTAAATTTACTGCTAATGTGGCGGAACATGAAAGGTTCCCCAGTAACAAAACGTATATATCAAGGTTACAATAAGGCTTAATCTGAAAAGTTGAAGTTGACTGGTTGGAAGTGTGATAAAACTGGATACTTTGAAAAGAAATTGCAAGATTATTTTCGGTAATAACAATGCTAAAGGATCTTTCACCGTTTTGAAGTCAAAGTATAGCTTTGAAAGATGTAGAGATCTAAGAATGATGTCACTTGTTAAATCTTGACTTGGATTCTGCTCTGTCAATATCAGAATATGTAATTGAATTTGTATGAAAACGTTTGTATATCGCTGTGAGCATAGTTAATAATTTTTGAATCAAAGTTGAAGAATGTACAGTGTAATATATTGATTGCGAACTTATATATTTCCCGGGTATTACCTACCCGTTAAAGATTTCACAATTAATACTTTGTACAAAAGAATTTTTATTACCGTCTTTATGAAAATATATGTATGTATATTTTCTTCAGATGTAACACAGATTTAATGAGTTAATATCATATTAAGCTCAATTAATTTTTGGTTGGATTAGAAATGAATAATCTCTAAAACATTAAAGATTTCATAATCTTCGTGGAGTATTTTACTAATGTAATCAATACTTCGTTATTCAGTTTTATTGATATTTCCTCAGTGAATCATGTTGGTGCTTATAGAACTCTTGCTAACTTCTCAAGGTAAAAATGATGTTTTCTGAAAAGTTTTGAGTACATCGAAAATGAAAATGTAAAATCAATTATGTAATTGAATAATACACTTGGTTTATTATGAAATGGAATTCATTAAGTTGAAACAGAGATTGTAGTTAACAATGGTTAAGTTGTTAAGGAAGGATGTACATCATTGCATATTAGTAATATGAACTAACCGAGTAGTACCTACCAGTTAAGATTCACACGTAATAGCATAGTACGAAAATATTTATTTTGATTTCAAAATTCATATATATTAAATATACATAAAATTTCTTCAGGGGAAATGAGTTAATACTTCATCGGTTATTGTTGCTGGCATTTCTTGGTAACTACGGTGCGTATGACATTGATGCTCATGGAACAGATTGTGAAGTTGAGGTTTGCGATGCGGATGTTGTTGGTGGTGGTAATGGTACTGTTGGTGTTGTTGTTGGTGGTACTGTTGATGCCGGTGATGCTGCTGGTGTTTGTAACCTTTGAACCATATTCTCCAAAGCCACTACCCGAGCACGAAGTTCGTTGACTTCTTCTACTACACCGGGATGATTGGCGGTTCGGACGAGCGGATGAATAAGATCCAGAATTTGAGATATTATATTATCGTGATGAGATACTCTGGAAATGAGAGAGAAAATGGTGTCTCGAACAGGTTCGCCGGTAAGTGCTTCAGGTTCTTCGCCAAGAGGGCAATGTGGTGGATGAAAGGGATCGCCTTCTTCTTATCTCCAGTAATTAAGTAGGCTACGAACCCATCCCCAATTCATCCAGAATAGATGATGGCTAATTGGTTGATCCATTCCGGTTACACTGTCTTCGGAATTCAGGTGAATATCCATATCGGAATAGCTGTCAGAGTTTAAGGAATTTGAACTAGATACGGGATCCATCTAGTATAATTAGGGAGATGATTTTTGATATGAATTAGATTATAGAATTGGTATTTTTCAATACATAATTTACATATGTATATATAATACCAAATTCCATAAATCACGGAGAAATTTTCGGAAGATGTCAGGAAAAGTTTACAGTAACAGATACGCTAAGATATGAATTTTTGTCTATACACTATTTATGCAATAAATGCAGGAAAACGTGTCTAGACTTAAGAATGATAAGCATGTAATTTCCGACAAGAAATGATAAGCAAAACTTTTAACATGCAGACACGGTCGAAGTCCAGACTTACTAATGCATCTTAACAACTATCAGTTAGACACATTCATGTAAGACCTGGTTCGCTAGGACCAACGCTCTGATACCAACTGTGACGATCGCACCAAATCCATATGGACGAACACGTCATTCATTGATTTCATTGCGAGGTATTTGACCTCTAAATGATACGTTTTGTAAACATTGCATTCTTTTGAAAAGGCACACCATAAATGAATATTTAAATCAAAGGTTTTCGACATCTGATGATTTCTACATATAGACAATCACCGTATATAATAGTTTTCAATAGTACTTCCATTGACAATACAGTCAAAATAAGGTACATGATGATGAATTGGTGAATGCAACGTTTTCTTGAAAAATATGCCATATAAGACTCCATGCACATAGCTTGTCTATCATATAAGCAAACAGCGAAAGACTTCTAGGGAACCTGAGAAAAAACATGCTAACAAGTGTCAACACAAAGGTTGGTGAGTTCATAGTTTGTATGTTTCGCATAATCTGTATATAAAGATGAATCACAAGATTTCAGTTGTTTTATCCAGAAACGTTTATCAAAATATTCTACGAAATTGAGCACCATGGTAACTAAACTTAACGTATATATAATTTGTACCCTTTGTATAATCATCTTAATAATACACGCAAACCAACGTGTACGCTTCTCAAATAGCATACGTCCGTTAAAAGGCTAGTGCTCTAGCTCGGACGGGGATATCAAGCCCTATGGATCCATATACTACTACTCGCGCCCACCAGTTCTTATAACCGGCAGTTACTAGTTACCAAAGCTAAGGGATTTTCGGTTCAAACTCAGTGTAGAATTTAGTATGTACTTGTATCCATTGTGTTTAAAATAAATTGCATGTATTCTCAGTCCAAAAATATATATTGCAAAAGCAATTAAAAAGGGATCAATGAAACTCACCTTAGCAGCACATAAAGTTGTTCATCGTAATGTGACTGAAACTCGGTATATCAAATAATCGTAGATCTCAACGTATTAATATTGAGATTCAATATTGTAGAAAAGTACGTAGACACAACAGAGATGATAAACACTAGGTTTGATTCACAAATATACCCCCGAATATTACCCATAACCTCCTTGACAATAACCCATAATTTCCTTAGCTCTAGCTTGCTCGAAAACCCGTTTCGAAATCATTTGGACATCCCTCCGTCGTGATATTTTATATATATTATTATTTTTGTATCGTAAAAATAATAATACTAATACTATTAATAATAAGATTAATAACAATAATCTTAATATTAATAATAATAATAATAATAATAATAATAATAATAATAATAATAATAATAATAATTATTATTATTATTATTATTATTATTATTATTATTATAATTATAATAATTATAAATAATAAATTAAATAAATAACATAAGTAATACGGAGTAATATAAAGAGTGTGAGAAAAATGAACCAGAATCGTGCAATTTATAGAACCTTTTCTGAAAAAGCACCTCATGCGATCGCATGAGATTTGTGCTTCAAGGCCATGTGATCGCATGGCCCTCTGATCCAGCTCACAAACTTTTATTTTCTTATTTGTCGACATATTATTTAAATATATATATAATATATTTAATTTATATAATTAATTATATATTATATTAAATTCATGTGCATAGTTGACCTGTAATTTTCGTTCCGATGACTCGTACGTTGTTACTCGACTTATGTCCCGGTTTTAGTTTCTCGAATGCATTTTCGTACACTTAGAAAACTTGCATTTTACGTTTCGTGACACGTACCTTTGTCAAAATATAGCCTTAAATTATCCATAAACTATATCACTCAAAGTATATCTTAATCTTTCGAGTGTTTTGGTCATTTACTTCTATAAATCATTGTCTCGTTATTTATTAATATAATAGTATTTATCAAACGTTTCATAACCAAGTTAATATCTATTCTCAGTATTTTTAAACACGTTTTAAAATATACGTCGCAAGTTATTCATACAATTAATATTCCAACTTATCATATATATTCAAATAAATATTTAAACCAATAAGTTTAATGTACGGTATCAAACAATTAATACATTGTTACGTTTTCAAGTTATAGTGTATATATATATATATATATATATATATATATATATATATATATATATATATATATATATATATATATATATATATATATATATATATATGTATCTATATACATATAATTATTCGCGAATTGTCAAGAACAACCGAAAGGTATTTGAATATATGAAAGTAGTTCAAAAATTTTGAGATTCAGTTTTACAGACTTTGCTTATCGTGTCGGAAATGTTAATCATACAAAGATTAAGTTTAAATTTGGTCAGAAATTTTCGGGTCATCACAATAGAGTTGACTCCCCCTCAAGTAGGCAACGCCTGAGTTGTTACATCTTCTGAACATGCCTCATACCAATATTATGAACGTGTGTTCTGAAAATAGCAGTTGGAAGTGCTTTGGTGAAAAGGTCAGCAGAGTTTTTGCTGGACTGAACATATCTCATTTCAATCTGGTTGTCCTTAATGAGATTTTGAGTGTATGAGAAGAATCTAGGAGGTATGTGTTTTGTTCGGTCACTTTTGATATACCCTTCTTTCATCTGTGTTATGCAAGCTACATTATCTTCATAGATAGTTGTTGGACTTTTATCGCGTTCTAGTCCACAAGAATCAGTAATGAGTTGTGTCATTGATCTCAACCAAAAACATTCCCGAGTAGCTTCATGTAATGCATTCACTTCGGCATGATTTGATGATGTTGCAACAAGTGTTTGTTTTTGAGAACGCCATGATATTGCGGTACCTCCATTTAGGAATACATATCCATTTTGAGATTTAGCTTTATGTGGTTCCGATAAATAACCTGCATCTGCATAACCAACCAAATCTTGTTTCGATTCGTTAGAATAAAATAATCCTAAATCAGTAGTTCCTCGAAGGTATCGAAATATGTGTTTGATCCCATTCCAGTGTCTTTTGGTAGGAGCTGAGCTGAACCTTGCCAACAAATTAACTGCAAAAGAAATGTCAGGTCTTGTACAATTTATAAGATACATAAGAGCTCCAATTGCACTAAGATATGGTACTTCTGGTCCCAGGATATCTTCATGATCTTCACAGGGACGAAATGGATCAGTGTCAACATTAAGTGATCTAACAACCATAGGAGTACTTAACGGTTTTTCCTTGTCCATATTGAAACGTTTTAAATCTTTTCAGTATATGTTTTTTGATGTACAAGTAAACCATTAGGCATATGCTCAATTTGTAAACCAAGGCAATACTTGGTTTTTCCGAGATCTTTCATTTCAAATTCTTTCTTTAGAAGTTGAATGGCTTCATAGATCTCTTTATTTGTACCTATGATGTTAAGATCATCAACATAAACAGCTATGATCACATATCCGGATGTTGTTTTCTTAATGAAAACACATGGGCAAATAAGATTATTGGTATACCCTTTGCTTATCAAGTAATCACTTAATCGTTTATACCACATGCGACCCGATTGTTTCAACCCATATAAAGACCTTTGTAACTTGATTGAGTACATTTCTTTGGGTTTTGCGTTGGTTCCTTCTGTTACCTTAAATCCTTCAGGTATCTTCATATATATATATCACTATCAAGTGATCCATATAGATAAGCAGTCACAACATCCATGAGATGCATTTCTAAATTTTTAGAAACTGCCAGACTGATTAAGTATCTAAAAGTAATTGCATCCATAACAGGAGAATAAGTTTCCTCATAATCAACTCCTGGTCTTTGAGGAAAACCTTGAGCTACAAGTCTAGCTTTAAACCTTGTAACTTCATTTTTCTCATTTCTTTTTCGCACAAAAACCCATCTATATCCCACATGTTTCACATCTTTAGGTGTGAGAATGATAGATCCGAAAACTTTTCTTTTATTGAGCGATTCAAATTCAGCTCGTATTGCTCCTTTCCAATGATCCTAATCATGTCTATTTTGACATTCCATGACAGATTTTGGATCTGGATCATCATCATCATTCATGATGTCATATGCAACATTATATGAAAATATCTCATCAAGATTTTTCATTTCATTTCGATACCATAATATTTTTGAATGTGCATAATTGATTGAAAATTCCGTATTGACATCATCAATCTCCTCTGCAGAAGGAGTATTGATTTGTGGTTCTTCTTGAACACTTTCTTTTACCTCATTATCAGCTGATTTTCTTTTTCGAGGATTTTTATCTTTGGAACCAATTGGTCTCCCACGTTTCTGGCGTGGCAAAGACTCAAGAGTGACATTATTGCCAGCTTTTGGAATATCAATTCGAGCTGCAGCATTTACTGCTAGTATATATGATTTAGTCACTCTTTTTGTATCTGTAAATGCATCAGGCAATTTATTCGCAAGTTCTTGCATATGCATTATTTTTTGAACTTCGTTCTCGCATTCTTTTGTGCGAGGATCAAGATACATTAATTGAGGTTCACACCATGAAACACCATTTTCTTTATTTTTTATTTCTCCCCCTAATCTAGGGAACAATGTTTCATTAAAGTGACAATCAGCTAAACGTGCTGTAAAAACATCACCCGTCATGGGTTCAATATATCTTATGATTGAAGATGTTTCATATCCAACATATATTCCCATCCTTCTTTGAGGACCCATTTTAGTGCGCTGTGGTGGTGCGATAGGAACATAAACCGCACAACTAAATGTTTTAAGGTGGGAAATATTTGGCTGATGGCCAAAAGCAAATTGCAAGGGAGAATATGTATGACTTGCACTTGGTCTAATGCGAATTAATAATGCAGCATGTAAAATTGCATGACCCCATACAGATACTGGGAGTTTTGTTCTCATTATCAATGGTCTAGCTATTAACTGCAATCATTTAATTAGTGATTCGGCTAAACCATTTTGTGTATGTACATGAGCAACAGGATGTTCAACAACAATCCCAATAGACATGCAAAAATCATTAAATGCTTGAGATGTAAACTCACCAGCATTATCCAATCTCACCCTTTTAATAGTATAATCAGGGAAATGTGCTCTCAATTTAATAATTTGAGCAAGAAATTTTGCAAATGCCATGTTTCGACTTGATAATAGACAAACATGAGACCATCTACTAGATGCGTCTATTAGGACCATGAAATATCTAAATGGTCCACATGGTGGATGAATTGGTCCACATATATCACCTTGAATTCTTTCAAGAAACATTGGTGATTCTTTTTCAACCTTAAGAGGTGATGGTCTTATTATCAATTTTCCAAGTGAGCATGATGTACATGGGATAATTGCATCATGAGGGATCTTTTGATCCGTCAATGGATGTCTATGTGTATTTTGAATTATTCTTTTCATCATTGTTGATCCCGGGTGGCCTAATCTTTCATGCCACAGATTTATCATTACAGGATCACATGCCTTTTCATTAACTACCATGTGTGTTTCTGATACATTTATATATGTATAATGTAAACCAGAACTAAGTCTTGGTAGTTTTTCAATCACATGCTTCTTGTCAGTGATACTTAAATATTTATCATTTTCTGTAGTCACTGACTGATAATCATATCCATTTTGGTATATGTCAGAGAAGCTTAACAAATTTCTCTTTGACATGGGAGAAAATAAGGCATTTTTTATCAGAAAATTTGTACCATTTGGTAACATGAATTTTGCCTTTCCCATTCCTTTTATTAAATCCGCAGGACCTGATATAGTATGTACCATTCCTTCTGTTGCTTTAAAATCAGTGAAATATTTTTTTAGATTTGAGTATAGTATGTGTAGTACCACTGTCTGCAATACAAAGATCCCACCATTTGACTGATTTTGCATTCCAATAGTGTACATCATGAACTTCAAAATATGAGAAACAAATAATGAGTACATAATTCATCAATATATTACATTCAAAAATATGTTACAAATGAAAATACATAATAAGAAAACATATAGTAAAGTAGATATGGTATAGATCGTAAATCTACATCCATTTATTTGATATGAACATATAATAGGAAATTTATTCATTAAAGTAGTCACTTGTTGGCTCAGTGATTTTTGTATCAAGGTAATCCACAAGGTTTGCCTCTTTTCCTTTTCCTTTTAGGGATTCCTGATATTGATTAACAGAATATTGATTTGTTCGATAGTTTTTAGACCAATGTCCAATTTTACCACATCGATAACAAGAATCTTCAATATTCTTTGAAGAGCTTCCTTCAACATTATGATTTGTGGGATTGTATGGTGGTTGAAATTTATAATTTTGTGGATTATTATTTCTTTGTCCACGACCACGACCACCGTAACCATTACGACCACGACCACCACCACGACCATTACCATAAGGGTGATTTCGAACATAGTTATGATTTTTATTATTGTTATGGTAATTTCCATGATGATGGTTTTGGCCAATATGACCACGACCTCGCCCACGTCCTCGTCCAGGTGCATTTCTTTTTTTATTATTATTGTTAATAGCATTAGCTTCAGGGAATGCTAGCGCACCCGTAGGACGAGATTCTTGATTCTTCATCAGTAATTCTTTATTCACTTCTGCAACTAAGAGATAAGTTTGAAGTTTGGAAAAAGTTTTGTAATTCTGCAATCTTAAATTTTATTGTATAGTAATGTTTGCAGAATGCATTGTGGAGAAAGTTTTTTCCATCATATCAGCATCACTTATTTCTTGACCACAGAATTGAAGCTTTGAACGGATTTTGAACATGGCCGAGCTGTATTCACTTACCTTTTTAAAGTCTTGGAACCTTAGATTTCTCCATTCTTCCCTCGCAGCTGGGAGTAATATTTCCTTTTGATTATCGAATCTACTCTTGATGCTTTCCCATAAAATATGTGGATCTTTGATAGTGAGATACATATGTTTTAAGGTGATATCAATATGTTTGCGAATAAAAGCAATTGATTTTAATTTATCTTGATCAGAACAAGTATTGTTTTCTTTTAAAGTTTCTAGAATACCCAATAATCCAAGATTTATTTCTACATCCATGACCCATGATGTGTAGTTTGTTCCAGATACGTCTAGGGCATCAAACTCAAGCTTTGATAAGTTTGACATTTTCTATTTTCAGAAAGATGAACAACATAAATTATAATCATAATCAATTTCTAATCATAGACAAATAATAAAATGAAATTAGAATTATTTTAAATTCATAAGTAGCAAACAACATAATAATGGCATGATTACAAATGATAAAACCACAAGAGCAGGATAGAATATAGGTTCACCCGGTGGTATATTAGTAACAATGATGATAGTTAGTATGACCAATACAATAGAAAAAATCATCCTTGTGTGAATCATCTTTACAAAAAAAAAAAAAAAAAAATTTGATGGTGGTAATCTGAGAAAATGAAGATTGATTTGTAAAAATGTGAAAATGGAGATTTTTATTTTATATTTGAAAAATATAATCGTTGTAACGTCGTCAGTTGACGTTAACAACCATTATGTATATATGACCGTTGTAACGTCGTTAGTTGACGTTAACGACTGTTATGTACTCGTTGTATTAATAATAATTTTTAATAAAAGAATTTTATTAGTATAAATACGATTACTATAAATATATTTAGTATAAATACGTTTAGTATAAATATGAAGATTAAGAGAATAAAAATAAATAATAATTTTAAGAATAAACATTAGTATGCATGAGATGATAATGATTAATTGCATAAGTAATCATAAATGTTAGATAACATAAATATAAATGTTAGTGAAGTTAATAAGGGTTAGATTACAGAAATATAATTCAGGCGGTATAACCGACCATATATAACTTAAATAACATAAATATAAATGTTAGTAAAGTTAATAAAAGTTAGATTACATAAATATAATTCAGGCGGTATAACCGACCATATATAACTTAAATAACATAAATATAAATGTTAGTGAAGTTAATAAAAGTTAGATTACATAAATATAATTCAGGCGGTATAACCGACCATATATAACTTAAATAACATAAATATAAATGTTAGTGAAGTTAATAAAAGTTAGATTACATAAATATAATTCAAGCGGTATAACCGACCATATATAACTTAAATAATATAAATATAAATGTTAGTGAAGTTAATAAAAGTTAGATTACATAAATATAATTCAGGCGGTATAACCGACCATATATAATTTATATAACATAAATATAAATGTTAGTGAAGTTAATAAAAGTTAGATTACATAAATATAATTCAGGCGGTATAACCGACCATATATAACTTAAATAACATAAATATAAATGTTAGTGAAGTTAATAAAAGTTAAACAATTTCTTACCTTGATTAGTGACGTGTGCTTGCTTAGATAAACCTTGATTATACGGAGCACTTCGTGCTGATAACGTGTGTTATAATTTAGTAGGCTTATAACTACCTTTAGTGGCCTGGTGACTAATAAGTAAATAGAGGGAATATGAGAGAAGTATGTGTTTTTATATATCTTTGAAGTGAGTACATTATGAACTCATAACACATATATATATACTCGAAAAAATCTACTATACAATATCTATAATAATAATAAAATTAGCATCCAATATTGACTTTTATAACAATTATTGTATTGTGTCTTTATTATTTCAGTAAAGATTAGTCCTGCTAATATTACACACACGCGCACGTAGTTTGATTGAGCATGCGTAGGTAGCTGGGTTAGCAATTATCAAAAATTTTAATTAAAAAAATGATACGGAGTAGATTATAAAAAAGGCTTTTTTAAAGAATATTTTTTTTTGTTTGAGTTAAAAAAAAAAGTCTTGATCTATTTTGTAAAAATGAATTTTTTTCGACATCTAACATTGAAGGGTTGTTCCTTTTGTGAAAGTTGCTTCTTTTAGCGTTTTAGTTGATCAATTTTGTAAAAAAAAAAATATATATGTTTTTCGATATCTTTTGGTAGCATTGAAGGGTTCGAAAAAAAAAAATTTACAAAATAGAACAAGACTTTTTTTTAACTCGCATTCAAAACGGAGCCCCCGGCGCGAAGCGAGGGCTCCACAACTAGTTTGATCTAATTGAATAGTAACTACGAAAGTTGCCTATTGATTATATGTATAAGAAAAAATGAAGAAAAATCTAATTGAATAGTAACTACGAAAGTTGCCTATTGATTATAAGAAAAAATGAAGAAAAAGTAAAAGCCGAACGTAAGAATTGAACCCACGTTTATTTTGAGTATCGTTGCCCCTACAATTGAGCTATAGATGCGTCAATTTGTAAATGTTAAATTATTTTTTATATAATTTCATCGAACATTTGTATTTCTTTTTAAAAAGGTGAAAAAATGTAAACTGGCCAATTTGATCTAATTGAATAGTAACTATGAAAGTTGCCTATTGATTATATGTATAATATAATATAATATAATTTAAACATAAACTCCACTTAAATATAATATAATATAATATAATTTAAACATCCTAATCTCCACTTAAATCACATCACATAAACTCTTAAAATAATATATAATTATTATAATTATATCTTTCTATAAGATGGAGATTAAACTTGGTACATTAAATGAAATAAACGTATAAATATAGTAGGTTTTCCATGTTTCCAATTAATTGGAGATGATGAGTGTTTTTTGTACAAGTATACTTGGCTTAATCCGTTTATCCTATGAGTGTTTCCGACTCATTCTCTAATCATCCTACTATGATTTAGAGTTGAAACCTTTATGGGGATGTTAGTACGTCAACCACGAGCCATGATCGAGGACGAAGCTTAATGAGGGTAGGGAGAGGCTCTGGACCCCGCAACCTAAATGAAATTTGTAGCCCTTTTGGTTACGAGTGTCTAGGCTTTTGATCAACTAAATCGAAGTTTATATGAAAAAGATGTGATGAAAACAGTGACAACTCGCAGATTCAGCGATCATATCTTTTTCATACGTACTCTGAATTAGTTGATTCACAAGTCAAAACGTTCGCAACTCAAAGCTTTTATGTTCATGTTCTTATATTTTCTTAAAATTCAACCTCTTATGTAATATAGTGATCCCCAATTAACAAGTTCCAGATTCGTCACTAGCCATGAAGTTAAAACATAAAATGAAACATAAATCATAATATACCCCATGTGTTTGGTAAACAAGTTGATAATAACATACATATCGAATCTCACCTAAAACCATATCATAAAAACCAAATATTGAAGATTGTATAATAAATCAACGAAATGAGTTTAGAGAAATCCCCATAACAGGCATGGCAAGTGACGTTTCCATAAGAAGCAACTGTTGGTTCTTTTCGAACCTTCTATCGTTCTCGATTATACTCTTCAAAAGAAGCGAATAATATTGTTGCAGCTTTTTAAGAACAACTGCTTTTTTAACTATTAACCATTTAACTCGTATTTTTCTTACCATTCTCACCATAACTGATCCAGATCGGCTTCCCTTCACCTGCTGCTGACCACCTAATCGCACACTTGGCAGCTTCTTTTTCCGCCTTAGCCTCCAGAATCTGCGGCGGTTTGTTGCGCATTCCTGCGTGATTTTGGTGGTGGTTTTTTTGTTTAAGTTGTTGATGGAAGGGATTACATCCATGATATCTGTCGGAAATGAAGATGGGTTACTTGATTGGTTGTGGAGTTTAAATATCAATAATTCAATAATTTTATATCAACAGCTACATTATCTCTGATCTCAGATCACAAAATATATATTTGTTACTTGCTTATATTTAAATCAACGCTTTACACATGCTTCTAGGTAGTATATGTGGATATGTGATAGTTGACCAAGTTTTGAAGTGTACCCACATGCATGTGATTTATATATCTGGCTTCTTCTAACATGTGCAAATTGTGAAGTAGCATAGAGTTCAAATATTTTAAAAGCTCCGCATTTATGAATTCTATATAATTATATACATTTATTAATAATTTATTTTCAAAAATTCGCAAACCACGAACAAAGATTGTTAAACGCTCAAGGTGTGATATACGATTTAGTCTTTCTAATTGTTGAAGAAATTGACAAAAATTAAGTCCTCTTTGTTGCTTGTTATACGATGTAGTCTCACTTTTTCTGAATTTTTAATAGAAATTAAAAGCTGAGTATTATAAATATAACACTCAAGGTGTGTGCGATCACCGGTACATCAGATATACAACTGTTATAATTTTTGTTATTTATGACAACTTTCATGGCCTAATATTATAAGAAGACTTCTAATTAATATAAGAACAAAGAAAGAGAAGTGAATACTTTCATATAATTGTATTCAAGAGGTGTGTCTTGTAAACTTACATTAAATGTCTATTTATAGTACAACAATATTATACATCATTGACACATGTCACTGTCTTTGACACATGGTAATACCATAGTGTAAGTAAGCAACATGTATATGTGTTGTCACAAAATTGATCATCCACGTCATAACCTTGTGGACACTTGTCTTAATGAGTTGAAACTTCACATTATAACACTCCCCTTAGATGACAATTTTGTTATATTAGAGATCAACTAGTACTGCCTCGTTAAAAACCTTGCTAAAGAAAACCCAGTGGGAAAAAACTTTAGCTAAGGGAAAAAGAGTGCAGCATAGAGTTGACTCCCCCTCAAGTAGACATTCTTGAGCCGTTACATCTTTTGAACATGCCTCATGCCAATACTGTGAACATGTTTTCTAAAAATGGTAGTTGGTAGTGCTTTGGTGAAAAGATCGGCAGTGTTGTTGCTAGATTGAACATATCTCATTTCTATCATGTTCTTCTTAATGAAATTTTGAGTATATGCAAAGAATCTTGGAGGTATATGTTTTGTTCTGTCACTTTTGATATATCATTCCTTCATTTGTGCGACACAAGCTGCATTGTCTTCATGGATTAGGGTTGGACTTTTCTGATGGTTTAGTCCACATGAATCAATAACTCGAGTTGCTTCATGAGTTGTGTCATTGATCTCAACCCAAAACATTCTCGAGTTGCTTCATGTAATGCAATAACTTCAGCATGATTTGAGGATGTTGCAACAAGTGTTTGTTTTTTAGAACGCCATGAAATTGCAGTACCTCCATTTAGGAACACATATCCAGTTTGAGATTTAGCTTTATGTGGATCAGACAAGTAACCTGCATCTACATAACCAACCAAATCTTGTTTTGAATCGTTAGAATAAAATAATCCTAAATCGGCAGTTCCTCAAAAGTATCTAAAAATGTGTTTAATCCCATTTTAATGCCTTTTAGTTGGAGCTGAGCTGAATCTTGCTAATAAATTTACTGCAGATGAAATGTCAGGTCTCGTACAATTAGTAAGATACATAAGAGCTCTAATGGCACTAAGATATGGAACTTCTTGACCAAGAACATCTTCATTTTCTTCACGAGGATGAAATGGATCATTGTCAACATTGAGTGACCTAACAACCATAGGGGTGCTTAACGGTTTTGCCTTATTTATATTAAAACGTTTCAGAATCTTTTCGGTATCATTGTTTGAAGTACAAGTAAACCATTAGGCATATGCTTAATCTGCAAACCAAGACAATACTTGGTTTTTCCGAGATCTTTCCTTTCAAATTCATTCTTTAAAAGTTGAATAGCTTCATAGATCTCGTTATTTGTCCCTATGATGTTAAGATCATCAACATAAACAGCTATGATCACATATCCAGAAGTTGTTTTCTTAATGAAAACAAATGGGCAAATTAGATTATTTGTATACCCTTTACTTATTAAGTTACACTTAATCGGTTATAGCACATACGTCCCGATTGTTTCAATCTATATAATGATCTTTGTAATTTAATTGAATACATTTCTTTGAATTTTGTACTACATGCTTCAGGCACCTTAAATCCTTCAGGGATCTTCATATATATATATATATATATATATATATATATATATATATATATATATATATATATATATATATATATATATATATATATATCACTATCAAGTGATCCGTATAGATAAGCAGTAACAACATCCATTAGACGCATTTCTAAATTTTTAGAAACTGTCAGACTGATTAAGTATCTAAAAGTAATTGCATCCATAACAGGAGAATAAGTTTCCTCATAATTGATTCCTAGTCTTTGAGAGAAACCTTGAGCTACAAGTCTAGCTTTATATCTTGTAACTTCATTTTTCTCATTTCTTTTTCGAACAAAAATCCACCTGTATCCCACAGGTTTCACATCTTCAAGTGTGAGAACAATAGATCCGAAAACTTTTCTTTTATTGAGTGATTCTAGTTCAACTCGTATTGCATCCTTCCATTGGGCCCAATCATATCTATTTTGACATTCAATGATAGATTTTGGTTCCGGATAATCATCGTCATTCATGATGTCATATGCAACATTATATGCAAAGTTCTCATCGATATTTTTTATATCTTTTCGGTTCCGTAATATTTTTGAATGTGCATAACTGATTGCAACTTCTGTATTGACATCATCAATGTCCTCTTCTAGAGGAGTTTTGAGTTGTGTTTCTTCTGGAACACTTTCTTTCACCTCATTATCAGCTGATTTTATTTTTCGAGAATTTTTATCTTTGGAACCAACTGGTCTCCCACGTTTTAGACGTGGCGAAGATTCTTGAGTGACTTTGTTGCCAGACTTTGGAATTTTAATTCTAGCCGGAGCATTTACTGCTGGTATATATGATTTAGTCACTCTTTTTGTATCGTAAATGCATCAGGTAATTGATTCGCAAGTTCTTACATATGCATTATTTTTTGAACTTCTGTCTCACATTATTTTGTGCGAGGATCAAGATACCTCAATTGAGCTTCACACCATGAAACAATCTTTTTTTGATTTTTCATTTCTCCCCCTAATTTAGGGAATGATGTTTCATCAAAGTGACAATCAGCAAAACGTGATGTAAAGACATCACCCGTCATGGGTTCAATATATCTTAAAATAGAAGGTGTTTCATATCCAACATATATGCCCATCCTTCTTTGAGGACCCATTTTTGTGCGTTGTGGTGGTGTGATAGGAACATAAACCGCACAACCAAATGTCCTAAGATGGGAAATGTTTGGTTGCTGGCCAAAAGCAAGTTGCAAGGGAGAATATGTATGACTTGCACTTGGTCTAATGTGAATCAATGATGCAGCATGCAAAATTGCATGACCCCATATAGACACTGGGAGTTTTGTTCTCATTATCAATGGTCTAGCTATTAGTTGCAAGCGTTTAATTAATGATTCAGCTAAACCATTTTGTGTATGGACATGAGCAACATGATATTCAACAACAATCCCTATAGACGTACAATAGTCATTAAATGCTTGAGATGTAAACTCACCAGCATTATCAAGTCTCACCCTTTTAATGGTGTAATCAGGAAAATGTGCTCTCACTTTGATAATTTGGGCAAGAAAATTTGCAAATGCCATATTTTGACTTGATAATAGATAAACATGAGACCATCTACTAAATGCGTCTATTAGGACCATGAAATATCTAAATGGTCCGCATGGTGGATGAATCGGTCCACATATATCACCTTGAATTCTTTCAAGAAATATTGGTGATTCTTTCTCAATCTTAAGAGGTGATGGTCTTGTTATCAATTTTTCAAGAGAGCATGATGTACATGAGACATTTGCATCAGAAGGGAGCTTCTGGTCCCTCAATGGATGTCCATGTGTATTTTCAATTATCCTTTTCATCATTGTTGATCCTGGGTGGCCTAGTCTCTCATGCCACAATTTCAATGATTTAGGATCACAATATTTTTCATTCATATGTAATTCATGTACATTTATATGTGTATAATGTAATTCAGAATTAAGTCTAGGTAGTTTTTCAACCACACGATTCTTGTCAGTGATACAGAAATACTTTTCATTTTCTGTTGTCACTGACTGATGATCATATCCATTATGTTATATATCAGAGAAACTTAACAAATTTCTCTTTGACTCTGGAGAAAATAAGGCATTATTTATCTGAAAATTTGTACTATTTGGTAATATGAATTTTGCCTTTCCTGTTCCTTTAATCAAGTCTGTAGGACCTGATATTGTATGTATAGTTCCTTCTGTTGGATTCAAATCAATGAAATATTTCTTAGATTTGAGTATAGTGTGTGTAGTACCACTATCGGCAATACAAATATCTCCACCATTTGATTGATGTTGTACTCCAGCATGATTCATATTGATCTTCAAAACATTGGAATTAGATAAATTTAAACATATCACACACAAACATATTACAAAGAGAAGTACATGACAAAGACACTTAGTAAACATAAATATAGCATAGATCAGTGATTTAATACTATTTATTCATGAGAGACACATAAGATAAGCATTTAGAAATCTAAGCCATCGAAGAACTCTGAAGTTGGTTCGGCCTTGACCAAATCAAGGTTATCCACATGATTCACTTCCTTTTCATTATCTTTCAAGGATTTTTTATAGAGCTCAACAAGATGTTCAGGTGTTCTACGTGTTCTAGCCCAATGGCCAACACTACCACATATGTAACAAGGTTCTTCAGGATTCCTTGAAGAGTTTCCTTCAACATCTTGTTCGGTGGGCTTATTTGGTGGTTGTGGTCTATAATTTCGTGTATTATTATTTCTTTGACCATATCCACGACCACGGCCACGGTTACGACCACGACCACGACTATTACCATACGGATGACTCCGACCATAGTTATGGTTTTTGCCATTGTTATGGTAATTGCCATTGTGATGGTATTGACCATTATTACCACGACCTTTCCCACGTCCTCGTCCATGTGCATTACCCCTTTTATAATTGTTTATAGCATTTGCTTCAGGAAATGCTAGTGCACCAGTAGGACGGGATTGCTGATTTTCATCAAAAGTTCATTATTCTGCTCTGCAACTAACAAATAAGTTTGAAGTTCAAAATAAGTTTTGAACTTTTGCAATCTTAAATTTTATTACAAAAGCATGTTCGAAGCATGCATTGTGGAAAAAGTTTTCTCTAACATATCAGCATCATTAATTTCGTGTCCACAAAATTGAAGTTGTGAACATATCTTGAACATAGCTGAACTATATTCATTCACTTTCTTAAAGTCCAGAAATCTCAGAGTTCTCCATTCTTCCATAGAAGCAGTAAGTAAAACTTCCTTTTGATTGTCGAATCAGTTTTTTGATTCTTTGCCACAAAACACTTGGATCTTTAATAGTAAGATAATCATTTTTTAACATGTTATCAATATGTTTGCGAATAAAAGCACTTGCTGTTGCTTGGTCTTGTTCAGAACAAGTGTTATTTTCATTTATAGTTTCTAAAATACCCATTGATTCAAGATTGATTTCTACATCTATAACCCATGGCATGCAATTTTTTCCCGTTGCTTCTAGTAGGGTAAATTCAAGCTTTGATAAGTTTGACATTTTCTATTATCAAAAGTTGAAACAAACAACAATGTAAATCATAATCCATATATATCAATAAATAGAGAAGTACAGAGTAATGGTAGAATTATAAACACATAAATACCAGAGAAGAAATAAAAGTAATCTGGCAGTAGATTAACAAGAGGAATGATAGATACTATTATCAATATAATTGTGAAAATTAGAACCGGATGAATCATCTTTGTAAAAACTTTTTGAAAGTAATAATCCGATAAATATGAGAACGGTTTGTGAAAATGAGGAAAACATAGATGTTTGATTTATATTTAAAAATATACCCGTTGTAATGTCGTTAGTTAAAGACCGTTAGATAGCCGTTGTATTTTAAATAAATTTAAAAAAATTGATTATTATAAATATTTTTAATGTGAATATGGAGATGAAATTAGATAAATTTAAGAATAAACATTAGTGTGTACAAATAAAATAAATTAAATTAAATTTAAGAGTAAACAATAGTATGTATGAATATACCTTGATTACTACCTTGTAGCAGTTTGAGTTAACCTTGTATATTTGGAGTTTTCGTGCTGATAACATGTTGTAATTTTTGTTGTTTATGACAACTTCCATGGCCTAATATTATAAGAAGACTTCTAATTAATATAAGAACAAAGAAAGAGAAGTGAATACTTCCATATAATTGTATTCAAGAGGTGTGTCTTGTTAGCTTACATTAAGTGCCTATTTATAGTACAATAATGTTATACATCATTGACACATGACACTATCTTTGACACATAGTAACACTATAATGTAAGTAAGCAACATGTATATGTGTTGTCACAAAATTGATCATCCACATCATAACCTTGTGAACACTTGTCTTGATGAGTTGAAACTTCACATTATAACAACCAATTAATTTCATGTTATAACTAATCGGTTAATTGTTTTTCACACCGAAAATTGAAATAAACAAATGTTTATAAGTTTATGGGAACCCTCTATTACTAATTAATTTTGAAGATTGTGTAACTAATAGGCTTATATGATAAACATGTTATTGGGCTTAAACGATCATACATCTAACTCATGACCACAACACCGGTATTCTTTATAGAAATATACATACTCCGTACTACACAATTAAACTTGAAGATGCATCTTCCATGTTTCAAAGTCTTCTATTGTCAACCCAAACCAACTTGTTCCTCCGCTTCAAAATTAACCATAAAAATCATATCTCGCTACAAATGCCACCTTCTAAAGTCTTTCTCTTTTTTGAAATTATAATTATAATCCTTTTATGGTTTTTAACACCGTTTTTATGTTTTGTGGTTCATCAATTAGTTATTTGATGAGTCGGTGCTTTACTATTTATTCCTAACGATTAAAAGGATCATATGACTGTGACTGGTACAACCAACTTGATGTTACCTAAAATAAGTATATGCTGTCGAGATGTTACACTGAAAAAAAAGTTATGTCATGAAAGATGAGACAACATATTAAGATTTTAGCTTCAAATTTTGAATTAGTGTTTGATTGTATGTATTACGTTTAGCTAGCAATTGTTGTACTGCAACTTGGTTTTTTTTATTTATCCGAGTTTTCGACTCGCTTTGCAAACCGACTAATTTTAACGTGACAACTCGTTTAGCGAGTAATATGGCGTCATCGCGTGTGAAACTCCATGGCCACGAAGATGTTTATGTTGCTTAGAGAACTCACACTTGAGACCTCCCAAAAATTTAATTCTATTTGAGAGGCTAAGTCCTAACTACTCTAGTAGTTTATCGCAACTTGTTTCAATTGTGGTCAATAGAGGAGCTAGAGGGGATGTGGGGTGTTCAACCACCCCCATTAAGCCCAATAACAAAGTGGATTTAGCCCATATTCTTTTAGTAAAAAACTAGTTACATAGTGGACGTATGTTAACTGAAGAAGAAAATCATAACAATTAATCAAATAAGATAGTTGGTTACAACTTACACTCTATACTTTCTAGTTATTTTATTTTATTTAGTTTAGTATTATACTCTATTTTTTATTATTCTTATATTGGGTACATTTAAAAAAAAAAAAAAATTAAGTGTTTTCTTTGAGCTTTCATTTGTTTGCCATCAACTTATTTACAAATTACAATGGGTTAGTATATCCTTTCAAACATCTACTAATCATCTTTTATTGTGTTGCCGTATTTTTTAAGACCAATTTAAAGCAATTAACAGTTACGAGTACCTTTTAATGAACTTCGTGGAATGATTTTCATAACATTGTAATTTTAAAAGTGAATTGTTGATATTACATAAATTTAACAATAATGATAATTTAGAAAAAAAAATTGACGTTGATATATAGTAGAATTAATGATGTTATATTTTGTTAATAAAGCCATGATAATTTTTGACAAGATTCAAAAGTACTGATTAATTTTCCGAAACTCGATTGTTATGCTTACGTATGTTTCTTCGATCTTTGACGTTAATCTTACTTATGAAACAAGCCACCCCTAACTAATAATTCTGGCTCCGCCTTGTTTTGTATCTGTTTATTTGTTTCTATTAATGATATATATAATATAATATAATATCTATATGCTATAAAAAATAAATGAATTAGTTTTTCTTTAAAAAAAAAAAAAAAAAAAAAAAAAGGAATTACTTTGCAAAAACATATTTAAAATAGACAACGCCTGAGAGATTCGAACTCTCGCGGGGAAACCCCATGTACTTAGCAGGCACACGCCTTAACCACTCGGCCAAAGCGTCATTGTTGTAACTTTGACACCCTTCTAATATAAGTATACGAACTGTGCACACACTACTTATTTGATTTCAATGAACATTACAAAATTACAGATATTATACTATTACTATGCTTTCCAGCAAAAATGTGATTTGGGTGGTTTATCAATTAGTAATGTCGCAAATATGGTTTGTGGTTAAAAAGGAACATTGACACATTATCATTCAGACATAGTCACTTTGTATTATTTCAACGAATTTTGAAACTAATTTTACTATTATGGGCAAACCTTCAATTTCAATATAGTCAAATCCAGAATTTTATACTCCGTATTTTATAGGGTAATAATGTTCGTCAGTTCTGGAATCTCAGTCACATTCTTTCAACATTTTATGGATTTTCATGAAGTGTATATCTTTTCATACGCAATAATGGTGTTGTTTTTTAAAAAAAAAAAAAACAAAATGGTGTGGTTTTTAAACTTGATCTACATATCACCTGACTAGCTTTCCAAAAAATCACCTGTACCAAACTACCTACAAAGAAAGCTAATAACTTAAAAGAAAATAAGGGTACGTGTAATATTAACCCTTGAACATGTTCTATTTTTACAACAAGAGCAAGTGACACATGATACATTATTGTGATGCAAGCCCAACTCAAATCAAAACAAAGAAATAGATTTGGGCCAGCAATCAAAACAAAGAAGTAAAGCTTACAATGCAACAACTTACCAACTAACTTAACCTTAAAAAGTAAAACACAATATCCATCTTTCTTGTGTTTGAGACAGCATTCGAAAAACAGAACCACAATTACATGCTCATTTGCCATTTACTCGAACTCCACTGAACGGCAATCGGGCTTCTCACATTATGGCTTCCATCACTCCACTCAATCGAACCAAAAGCTGCAGCTCCACCCTTGATAGAACTAAACGTGATCTCGTATTCAATCTCTTTTTTCGCCTCACTAAAGATAAGTTTCATCGGTGACACAACAACGTCCACCCCGGGTGGAGCACTTACACTCACCTTATAAACCGCATTCACATCACTACCTACATTCTTCACAACCCTTTTATACTTCACAATGCCTGCGCTTTTCGAATCAAACACAACCGAAAACGAGGGGTAGTTTAACCCACCGGGGCTAGTCAAACTCACCGCACTACAATCCACAGGATCCTTTGCAAAAATTGCTATTTTCTTGGAATCATATCCAATGGCACAAAGGAAGGCCACGTAATCATCTACCCCAGCATCATACACCAACCCGGGGTTAAGTGCTCTATTTGGGTCCACGTGGCCCGATCCATGAACAAACGGTGTAGATTGCACACCAGTTGCAAGATCGGTAATGTTTTCACCAATGTTGTCCAAAAACCTAGCAGTAGTCATCAAAGCAGATTTAATAGCAGCTGGGGACCACGTCGGGTGTGCCTTACGTAATAAGGCGCATAAGCCACTCACGTGAGGACACGACATCGACGTCCCTGATATGATATTGAAGTCCACCCGTCTAGGATCCGTATCCAATGAAGTTGGGCTAGTATACCCGGTCCAACCAGCTAATATGTTAACACCAGGCCCAATCACATCCGGTTTAATGATTTCCGCGGTCCTATAACTTGGACCGCGGCTAGAGAAAGACGCCACACGTGGCGCAGAAGGTGATGTTCCGATCACCGTTCCCCTAAAACTAATCGTCGCTGTGGGCGAAGCAGCGGAACGCAAATACTCTTTCACTTTATCTCCGGCAGTGCAGCCGAGCATCGTTGCCGGAATAACATGCGCATCAGCTAAAAGCTCCTCGCCATTTTCGTCTAAATTCGTGTGGATCATTCCAACACCACCGGCTTCATTAACCGCATTACCTTTATCAACCCTAGCATTACCTCCACGATCACAAATTACAATTTTACCGGTAACTAAAGTAGCATTTAACTTTCCACTGTAACAGTATCGATCACCAGCATCACGCGCGTAAATTAACGGATACTGAACGTCTCCTAGTCCGTCACCGGAGTAAAGCGATACACCGCTGTAAACTCTTCCGTCTCCGAGAACAACATCCGCCGGAAACTCTCGATCGATCGTCGAAGCACCGATTGTAAATATCCACGGAGCGATATTAACCGCGGTGTACGCACCAGGACCTGAATTACCTGCTGAACACGAAGTTAGAATTCCGTTTTTCATGGCGTGAAAAGCCCCAATAGCGATCGAGTCTTGATAATAATTAGGTGCATAGCCATTAGCACCAACTGAAAGTGATATAATATGTACACCGTCACTAATAGCTTGTTCCATAGCAGCGAGAATATCGGAATCGTAACAACCTGCATCCCAGCAGATCTTATAAACCGCAATTCTAGCTTTAACAGCCATACCTCTGGCTTCGCCCTTAGCGAAATCGAAAAATCCGGCATCCTCAACAACTGATCCTGCCGCAGTTGAAGACGTATGTGTTCCATGACCTTCAGTGTCTCTAGGCGATAGCATACCGTTCCAAGCATTCAAACGATTCGCTGAACTAGCTATGTAACCACGATAATACGCCTTAGCTCCGATGATTTTCCGATTACACGCGGTCTTCGGAAAATCAGGAAACACGTCACAGCTACCTTTCCAAGTGGACGGAACTGGCGGAAGTCCTTCGTCGGAGAAACTCGGCCTTTCCGGCCAGATTCCGGTATCGAGTACTCCCACGATGACGTCATCGCCGTATTCAGCGTTAGGCCAGAGACCGAAGTTATCAGCTAGACCTAAAAATTTAGGTGTGTGTGTTGTGTGAAGTGTTCGCCGACGATCGGGGATGACGGAGAGTACACCGGGAGCACGACGAAGCTTAACGGCTTGAGATCGAGTTAACCTAACGGAGAAACCGTTGACCGAGTGTTCATAAGTGTACAACAGATCGGACGGTTGGTGTGATGAAGAGACTGATCGGACGATTGAGGAGTACCAGCTTTTATGAGTGGAAAACGTGGTAGGTTTATCGGATTTTGACACGTGGATGATGTAAGTACTTGTTTGATCGGTATCTTGTTCATGTATAGATATAGAGATAGATATAATAGAGAGGAATAATAATAATAACAAGGAAAGCAGATAGGAAGAAGGGAGTGAACTCCTTGCCATTTTTTTGGGTTGCCTGAATATTCTTGGAAGGGAAGAGAGATGATAAAAAGGCGATAGATTGTTGGAGGATGGGTTACGTGGCGGGATATGATTGGTAGACTATGAATGGGCCAGTTGTAAGTATTACCTACCACTTGGCTACTTGTAAAAATAATTAGATTGGCCAATCCAAACTGCCCATGCCAATTTTCAGTTTTGTACCGATTACTAAATATCTATGCCTAATTATATTTATTTTTAACTTTTTACTTGAAAAATAAATTTTTGTTTCACGATCACAAGTGCAAGATTTCTATTGAAGAAAGAAAAATCATCTTTTTCATAATGGACAATACGTCGACGTTCGTTGTCATTTTTGTTTGATTAAGATAGCGTTTCACCACATTTTATACTAATTACCAACGATCAAACTTTAATAAACATTTAAAAGGAAATGAGTTCCACTTTCACATAAGATGGAAAAAATTGCTCTAAATTAACCATATACATCATTTGTTAAAGGTATTGGGTTCAAGAACTCATAGCAATCAGAACGGGTCAAATACATCATTTTGAAACCAGGTATGAATTAGTGACAACAAATTCAGTGAGTTGTTCTCACGCCTATACCAATTGGAAACAGACAAATCAGTTGTTGTTAGTGTGCGAGTACAAGCGGACAGGCCCATCAACAGCAGATTTAATTGGGCCTGGGCTCGTGAACCTATGGGCCCTGTTCGTGGGGAGTTCGAGTCGATGCTGCAGATCATTTCGGAGGTCAAATTAACGGAACGAAGCGATTGTTGGAAATGGAATTTAGATGGTGGTAAACCTTTCACGATCAAAAAATTATCGGGGTTATGTGACAAAAAAATTCTCTCATCAAGTAATACTTCGAGTACCTTGCGAAACAACTTAGTTCTAAAAAAGATTGAAATTTTCGTGTGGAGACTAATGAAAAAAAGACTTCCGATTAGGATCAAGTTGGCTAAAAGGGAAATCGACTTGCATAGTGTTAGATGTCATCTTTGTGATGATGACTTAGAAACTACGGATCACACCTTGGTATTTTGTTCTCATGAGTTTGATATATGGAATCGGGTATACTCTTGGTGGGGGTGGGTGCTTTCTCAAATCTTGGATTCGATGAGATTCTTAAAGGCAATTCTGGTACTTCAATGTCTACTTTCGGAAAGAAAATATAGCAAGCTATCGAATGACATTTGGAAAAACCGCAATAATAAAGTATTTCGAGGATGTTCGTGGAGTGCTCCGGTTATACTTAACGAGATTCAAGTCAAGTCATTTGAATGAATTTCACTAAGATCGAGACGAAAAAAGTTCGATTGGCTTACTTGGTTGAGTAACTCACGCTCTTATTTATCGTGTTAGATTAACTAGTATTTTTTTATGGTTGCACCCTTGGCAACCTAATTATTCGAGTTGTAATATTGGTCTATTGTATATTGTTCGCGTTGTGATTAATAAAATTTTCTTATTTTTCAAAAAAATAAAATAATAATAATAAAAATAAAAATTAACCATATATATGAAAAGTCTTGTAAATTTGGGAAACAATGATATACTCCGTATTTGTTTATTTATTTTAGGATAAATTTGTGTGTAGCAAAATTGCACGTATGCTTACTGTTGCAATCACAAAAGTTTAGTGTCGTGTCGTTAACAGTATTGTTATTATTTCAATTTTAAAACTAAAGTATATTTGAATGACATGTATTAACATTGACCTTGCTCCTTTCACCTAGTGTGTTGGGCTGGAGGTTAGGTCATGTATTCGAGTCTCGCTCTGTCCATTCTATTAATTAATCTGCCTGAAATATGGATATCCAGATTGATCCAATGGGGGTTTTCTTCCGGATTCATTCAGGATTCAAAACACGGTTCGCCTGCCCCTCAGGATGGTTAAAGGATCGAGTTCCTGTAATGCGATTCGAGTTTCCTCCCGAACGGGTGTGTGTGCAAATGATGAGTGACGTTTAAATAAATGATACACTTATGCAAAGCTTGCCGTTCAAAAAAATAAAAAAATTAACATTGATCTATCAATACTTATTCCAAAATATAATGTATTTATGATTTTCACGAGATACTCCATGTCTCCATGTGCCAGAGCATCACCTCATTTTTAAGCATTTCTACAACATATATGAAGGATTACTTAACGTATTTGGATTGTTTTATACTCGTAGTATATTCAGGAGCGGATTTATTAAATTGCAAAAGGGATCACTTGTCAGGGCCGATCTTGAGAATTTAAAGACCTATAACGAGGCGGAAAAAAGGACCCTAGGACCTAATGAACAATTTAATCTATTTAAAAAAACGACAACTAACGTCATCACAACTAGTGAAATGACCCGTGAAATCACGGGTTTGTTTAAACGAAACAGTTTAATAATATGTTTTAGGTATTAAGTGAACGTAAATGCTAAAGTTATTTAGTTTAATGACCCATGGAACCACAGAGTCCGACTAAGAAACTCGTCAGCTGAACATTTCATCAAACACCTAAAATGCACATTAAACAATTCACATCCAATCATAAGAGATAATATTGGTTGTCATTTTATTTTAAAAGTGTAAATTAAAATATAAATTTAGAATTCGTTTCCTTTTGCCTAGCTTTTATACCTTCTCGTACTCAATTCAAAATAATTAATTAAAATAATTTAAAATTATTTAATTTTAATAATTAAAATAATTATTAATAAGATTTAATTATAATAATTAATTAATAAAATTTAATTTTAATTCAAAATTATTTAGATTAATGACATCACCCACCATGTTTAAATTTTTCTTTTTCTTTCTTTTTGATTTTTTAACAACAAATGAATTAGCCTAATAATGACATCATCATTATAGCATTTTAATATTAACTATAGATAAATAGCAAATATAGATATAAAATTACATACTATAACAGCTAACAACAATACGGTCTATCTTAATGATCTTATACCTTATCATAAAAAAATATTAGAAAAACAACAACATACAAATCAATAACTATAAAAAAGAATAAAACTTATTACTATTACTTTATTCTATATGTACTTTCGATTAAAAATCAAAATTTTACAATTGCACCCGCATTTTGTGAGATCACATGACCCATGTTTTTTTTTAACGGCCAAAGAATAATATATATAAATCAAACGTTCCATGGCAATGCGCTAAGGGAAATTACAACGGCATAGACAGCCATAAGTTCCAATTGACACATGACACATGGTACTCCACTACTCCGTATATGAATCGATTTCAATTTAGGGATGAAGTTCTTATGTTTTTCTTTGGATCGTGACTTGATTACTTGGGTCAAATGAAACTGATGTTTGATGAATAAAAAACTTGGTGGGTTGGGGATTGGAAGTCTACGCTCAAAAAGTCTTAGCCTCCTAGACAAATGGTAGTGGCATTTAAAGACCGATAAGGAATCCTTGTGGGCGATCCTAATTCGTTCTATCTACGGAGATGATGACAGTCTTGGTATAATCGCTAACTCAAGTTGTTCATCCATTTGGAAAGGTATTGCTCAATGTGGTCGTGAGATTGACAAATTAGGCATTTCTTTTTTATCTTCTTCTACATGTAAGGTGGGAAACGTGAACTCAACACCATTCTGGAAAGATATTTGTTTACCTAATATATCGTCTAGTTTGAGTTCTTTATTTCCCCATCTTTTTGCTCTTGATCTAGATCAGAATGCGTCCGTAAGGGCAAGAGTCTCTTGCGATGATAGTGGCACGACACAAAATTGGGAGTGGAACAATGTTGGTAAGGGACGCTCTCTAGATGAATTTGTACAATTTTCTGATTTATTATCTGCGGCTCCAATTCTTATCGATCAGGAAGATGGCTGGACATGAAACATGAAGGAAAATGGCAATTTTAAGGTGAATTTTTTTTATCATCCCTCATTGATTCAAAGATTCTAGGTGTATATCCTAATGTATGCGGCTTCGTGGTGTTCCAAGCATAGTCAACATTTTCGTTTGACAGTTGTCAATGAATAAATTCGATACTTGAGATAAGCTAGTAATCAGAGGTGTAGATCTAAATTCAGTGCAATGCCTTTGTGTGACTCTCTCCCGAAAGATGCCGATCACCTATGGCGTTATGGCGTAGCTTCATTGCTTGGTGGAATAGCTCGAGTAATATTCATGTTGGGGTGAATATTTTCATCAGTTTGAGAACTTATGACTTTGGTTCAGAAAACGTGAATATCACTGCTCTCGCGACAAGTTATATTCTTCTATGATTAATTTGAAAATGGCAGAACTAATTGAATTATAGCACAACGAAGCAACGGAGGAGTATTGTAAAAGAAGACATTTTCTCGAGTTTAAACATTTTTTCGCACTTGTGCCTCTCGAATAAGGGTAACATAGTAAATGGTGACTTTGATGCTTGGCTTAGATGTAAGATGACTTTGTCGCACTTGTGCCTCTCGAGTGTTGACCATGTAACGAATTTTGCATGCTCCTTTTGTGTAACATTCTCCGACTGGGCCTAGATGTAAGATGACTTTGTTGCCCTTAGGTATAATTGTGTGGTTAATTATGCTTTTATTTTAGTTAAATGTTTAATGTTATTTTATTATTTGGTTCAGACCAGTTTGTGACAAGGTTCACAGAACAGGTTCGTTTATTTAATTTGAACTACGTTAGGTTTGTCAAATTAAGTACGAAATATATCAGATAACTGGTAAATACCCGTGTGTTATGGAGTATGGGGTTTTAACACAAAATAAGTGTATATGCAACTGAGTTTCTTCATTTAGTTTCTTGAACCTTCTTCTCACTCAGTCTCACCTAACTTCATCTCCTCCAAATAACCCTAAACCATTTGATCTCGAATTGAAGCCTGATTTTAGTGTCAAATCGTTCCTTGTGTTGTTGTGATTCTAACAAGGTAAAGTTTGTATGATTTGGTGATAAAATCAGTGTCAAAATGGGTGTTTTGGTTATGTTTTATAAAAGAGGAGTTTTGGCGTCAAATTGGTATAATTTGTAGTTGTTTGTGCTTAGATTTTGTGGGTTTATGTCCCAAAAAGGTTTAGTGTACAAGATGGTCAAAAACGAGTCCAAAATCGAGATTTGGTGGTTTTTGGGTGAAACCCGTCACTGAGTTCATCTTCCTCTGCAGATGAACACGGTAGGCCGAGTGTCTCCTGACACTCGACCGACGGTCTAGGCGATCGTCCGAGTGTGTAGATGATCGATCGAGGGTGTCTGCAAATGAACATCGGTCGAGTGACTAGACACTCGAATGAGTGTGTATGGACAGTCGGCCGACTGTCTCTAACAGTCGACCGAGGGTCTTTGGCAGCTGAAAATTTTACTAAGTGTTGATGTCTAGTCGTTATGCTACTAGTGTGTCTAATTTTGATTATAACACTGCACTACCCTGAATTGTCTTATGTTCAGGTGATAAGGATAATGAATCAGCTCAATGATAGATTATCTGAGCTTGTTACTAGTATTCGGTGAGTGGGTCTATCTTCGGATAGAGTATTAAGTAGCTGACACGCTCTTGTTCAGACTCTTTATTACTATGTTGTTTATTATGGCAATGTTCGGTATGATTGCCATGCGTAGTTAGATATTTCCATGCTAGTTAGGACGATTGCATGACTGATTATCTGTGATCTTATGTGCACACTATTTGTTGGACACCAACCGAGGCTGCAAGGTTGGGAACTGATGTTAAAGCGAAGGGGTACAAAATAGTTATATATTTATTGCGAAATACTATTAAATACGATACAATTTTACACAAGTTATTTATTTATTTATAGAGTGGAAATACCTAAACCTTGCTACAACACTTATAGGCAGTGCGCCTAATCGTACAGTAGTGTAGTTTTTAGTAAGTCCGGTTCGTTCCACAGGGAGCTAGCCAAGTTTAACGCTATATTTTTAAACTATATTTGTATAAATATAAATATATAAGTAAGTAGTATTATTATTTTAAAAGGAGGTTTTTACCGTTTAATGACCGGTTTGTCGATTTTAAAACTTTAGTCGCAGTTAAAATCTAATGTAAAATATTAAAAATAAAACTTAATTTAAAGCGTAAAGTAAATGACAATAATTAAAGTGCGATAATTAAAATGCGATAAATAAAATGACAATAAATAAAATTGCGATAATTAAAAAGTATGATAATTAAAAGTGCAATTAAATAAAATGACAGTAAATAAAAGTGCGATGAAATATGAAATAAAGGAATTATGCTTATTTAAACTTCCATAATCATGATGTTTGACGTGTTGATTTTAGTTTATTACCATGGGTTAATTGTCCTTTGTCCTGGATTATTCGATATGTCCATCTGGTTTTTGTCCATAACAGTCCATCAGTCATAAATATAAAGTGCGAGTGTCCTCGTCAAATTATCCTTATATCCGAAGTCAAATATTCTAACTAATTGGGGACTTAAACTGTAATAAGGTTTTAATACTTTATTATCAATTGCACCAAGTGTCCTTGCATGTATCCACCCCTGTTTTAATGAGTCCATTTACTATTAATCCATTCCCATGTTCGGTCAAATAAACGATTATTAGTACTTATAAATATCCCGCCCATCGTGTCCGATCGAGTGTATGTGGTTATTTATAATTACATCCAATTGTAAATCTTTATATTAAATTAACGAACTATCATTCAATTAAACAAATATAAAGCCCATTAATAGCCCATAGTCCAATTTCCTCAAGTATCGTTCTTTTATCCAAACCCCAATTATGGTCCAAAGCCCAATTACCCCGTCTTAATATTTTAGCCCAACATCACGATTACTTTAATTTAAATAAGCATAATAATAACTTAGCTACGAGACATTAATTTAAAAAGGGTGAACATAACTTACAATGATTAATAATAGCGTTGCGTTACATGGACATAATTTCGACTTACACACTTACAACATTCGCTAACATACCCTTATTATTAGTAATCTTAAATTAAAATTAAAATTAAAATTATAATATATATATATATATATATATATATATATATATATATATATGTATATATATATATATATTTGAGAGAGAGAGATTGATGAATGGTGTATGAAATTCGGCCAGAACACGTTCCAATTTATAGATGTGGCCAGACATTTGCTCCCATGCGATCGCATGAAAAACCTTCTTCCTGGCCATGCGATCGCATGGCCACTTTTTACAGCTCAGGATCTTTTGTTTTTTATTTGCCGATGGTTTTATTAAATAATATATAATATATATATATATATATATATATATATATATATATATATATATATATATATATATATATATATATATATATAATTTTAAGAATTAATTATATATTATATTATATTATATTCATATGCATAGTTGACTTGTAATTTTTAGTCCGTTGCGTCGAGCGTTGAGAGTTGACTCTGGTCCCAGTTCCGGATTATCGAATGTCCTTGCGTACTATTTAATATCTTGTACTTTGCGTTTTGCGTCTTGTACTCTTATAATTTTGAGACGTTTCTCATCAATAATTTGAACCACTTTGATTGTACTTTGTACTTTTGAGCTTTTTGGTCGTTTGCGTTTTCAATTCGTCGAATCTGTCTTTTGTCTTCACCTTTTATTATTTAAACGAATATCACTTGTAAATAGAACAATTGCAACTAAAAGCTTGTCTTTCTTGAGGGATAATGCTATGAAATATATGTTCGTTTTTAGCATTATCAAATATTCCCACACTTGAGCGTTGCTTGTCCTCAAGCAATATAGTCTTGAAATAAAAATACTAGAATCACTTCTTTATTCTTCACACTTTGTACATCAGTGATTTTGATTTGGCGGTATAAACAATGATAGTAACGATGTGGTTTACAGTCCCACATGACTATGAAAATTTAGATCCTTTATGAAATTGGATCTTTATGAAAACATTTGATATTTTTGAAAATTCAATCTAGCTTTTACCCTAGATAAGTTTTTCGGAATAACCCTTCACCGGTGTTTGCAAATTATTTTTGTGGGTTTGTTGGGTTTCAGATTTGAAAATTTTAGCTCAAAACTTATGGTTTTGTGTCACCCACTTGCTAACCTTGTATTGAGAAAGCAACACGTCCAGTATACTTGCTCCGTATATTACCTTTCAGTAAACTACCGTCGGTTGTAAAGGAAAGCGTTGAACAAGCAACTGTGTGACGATCGCTCCAAATCCATATGGACGAACACGTCATTCATCGATTTCATTGCGAGGTATTTGACCTCTATATGATACGTTTTGTAAACATTGCATTCTTTTGAAAAGGCACACCATAAATGAATATTTAAATCAAAGGTTTTCGACATCTGATGATTTCTACATATAGACAATCACCGTAAATAATAGTTTACAATAGTACTTCCATTGACAATGCAGTCAAAATAAGATACATGGTGATGATTTGGTGAATGCAACGTTTCCTTGATAAATATGCCATGTAAGACTCCATGCACATAGCTTGTCTAACATATAAGCAAACAGCGGAAGACTTCTAGGGAACCTGAGAATAAACATGCTAACAAGTGTCAACACAAAGGTTGGTGAGTTCATAGTTTTAGTGTTTCGCATAATCTATATATAAAGGTGGATCACAAGATTTCAGTTGTTTCATCCAGAAACGTTTATCAAAAGTTTGTCAATAGATTCTACGTAACAGAGCACCCTGGTAACTAAGCTTTAACGTTATAATGATAAATACCCCATTCGTTTTAATACACGCAAACCAACGTGTCCTAAACTCAAATAACACACGCCCGTTAAAAGGCTAGCGCTCTAGCTCGGACGGGGATGTCAAGCCCTATGGATCTATATACTGTTATTCGCGCCCACCAGTCCATATCCTATGTACTGGCAGCTACTAGTTACCAAAGCTAAGGGATTTTCGGTTCAAACTCAGTGTAGAATTAAGTATGTACTTGTATCCATTGTGTTTAAAATAAATTGCATGTATTCTCAGCCCAAAAATATATATTGCAAAAGCAATTAAAAAGGGAGCTAATGAAACTCACCTTAGCAGCATATAAAGTGGTTCACCAAAATGTGATCGAAACTCGGATTACCAAATAATCGTAGATCTCAACCTAGAGAACATATGTTGGTCAATAAATGTCTATCAAGCTAGGTCAGGTCATAGTGTATCACAATCCTAATGCTCGAGATCGACATACAAAAGTTATCCAAAGTCGTTTCAAAAAGTCAATTTTGACATTAGTTCAATAAAACGAGACATACCTTTTATCAATCCATTTTATCAATCTCGTAAACAAGTTGTTTAAATCTTAATTGCAGATTTAAAAGCAATTTCAATTAACATCAATCATAATTCAGTTGATCATATCTCTTAATCCGTTCATCGAAACTATTCGATATCTAAATGAAAAGTCATTGATTTTTCGTCAGCTTTCCAAAAACATGCATATCATATACCTTTTACCAGTAACATATGTATTTAATTCGTGATTCATCATAAACTGCTTAACGACAAAATTTAGCATACAAGCATGTATAAATATATATACTCGAGCACTAGACATGGATACACAATTAATATATAAAAGATAAAATATGAGTGCTTACGTATCAATATTGAGATTCAATATTGTAGGAAAGTACGTAAATGTAACGGAGATGATAAACACTAGATTTGATTCACAAATATACCCCCGAACATTACCCATAATCTCCTGAGCAATAACCCATAATTTCCTTAGCAATAACCCGTTTGAAAATCCATTTTAAAAGTGACACGCTCATAACCTCGTCGTAGTTGTTTATGTATAATACTAATTAATATTAATAATACTAATAATAATAAGATTAATAATAATATTAATTTTAATAATAATAATAATAATAATAATAATAATAATAATAATAATAATAATAATATAAATATATACATAGAGAAAGATATCGAGAGATATAGATTGATGATACTGAACCAGATCGAACGAGCTTTTATAGGTGGCCTGAATTTCCCTGCCATGCGATCGCATGGCTGTTGTGAGGGGACTCCATGCGATCGCATGGACCCCTTTTCCAGCTCACAAATGATTTTGTAATTTAGTTTGTCGACGTAATTAAATATTAATATATATCTAATATATATTTAATTTATATAATTAATTATATATTATATTAAATTTACGTGCATAGTTGACTTGTAACTTTTGCTCCGATAAGTCGTACGTCGTCACTCGACTTATGTCCCTGTTCCGGTTTTTCGAACGTCCCTTCGTACGCTGAGAAAACTTGTAATTTACATTTTGGGACACGTACCTTTGTCAAAATATAGCCTTAAATTATCCCTAAATTATATCACTAGAATTGTAACTTATACACTTGAGTGTTTTAGTCATTTACTTCGATAAATCATCGTCTCGCTATTTGTTAATATATATATATAATATATACATTTTCATTTTGAAATAGTGTTTTACTGTAGCAAATAGTGTTTTTAGAAAACACTGTAGCTTTTCGGGTACTGTAGCAATTCGAAAATACTGTAGCAAATTAGTGTTTTACTGATTCATCTTAAACGTTTTAGTTAACTTATCTAAATATCAATCGAATCAATAATCGAATGTTACTATCGTTTACTAAATAACTTGAAATCATATATATTCAAATAGATATATAAACCAATAAGTTTAATGTACGGTATCATGCAATTAAAACTTTGTTACGTTTTCAAGTTATAGTATAAATATGTATCTATTTACATATAATAGTTTGCGAATCGTTGAGAACAACCGAAGGGTACTTGAATAGTTAAAAATTTTTGAGATTCGGTTTTACAGACTTTGCTTATCGTGTCGGAAACGTTAAATCATTTAAAGATAAAGTTTAAATTTGGTCAAAAATTTTCGGGTTGTCACAAACTGTTAAGGCAATGTCCCGTGACATGCTTTTGATTATGGTCTATATCGTGTCGGATGCAATTACTATCCTTTGTAGGAGCAATAGTAAAGATCACCCTATAGTTTTTCGGTCTAGCACAAGGTCCTGTCTTCGACCATGCTATGCAACCACCGTTCTTACGGTTGACACCCAATTTGGTTCAGGTGACCTAATGAATTCTGGTGAATTCTTAGGATTTTACGTTCAATGGTAATGAACGCATTGAAAATAGGTTTTCAGAAAATAAATCGGTTTTAATTTGATCAAAATATTTTCTCGTTCAAGCTCGAGTTTAGATATCATCGAATTCCATGAGTTTGTAATTCTCAATCGTTAAAATCAACCTCAAGGATTGAGTAATATCAGGCTTAAAAGATGATTTTTAATCTTTCAAGGAGATTATCCTTTCTGGAGATCTGATTCATTAGTCTTATCAAGCTAATTTGCACGACGCCCTCCCCATTTTACGAGACAGATCCTCTCATGGTTAGGATAAGTCTGACCACTTGGCGACTCTGTTTGATGCTGAGGTCCGTGGATTTCCAGTTGATTTTCGAGAAAACTTTTCAAGGTTTTTCGTAGACTCTACAACTGGTCTGAATGACAACTTCCTGACCTAAATCAAGAAGCGCGTGTCTTTTTCGGAAGACTTTACTTCCTTTTAATGATGGAATTGATTCATCGTGTAGATCTATCTTTCTTTCAAATATATTATAAGAAATTGGGTAAAACTGATAAAATTGTCCAATACAAAAGTATCTTCAATTATTTGTACAAAAATATGTGATATATGTTCTAAATAATTTGGTAAATTTTTCCCACACTTGGCTTTTATTTTCCTTTCTTTGCCTTTTTATTTTCCTCTATTCCATTTTAAATGAATTCTAACATTTTGGGTTGTTTCTCAATTTATGTCCTTTCCGAGGTAACAATAATTTCGGTGTTAACACCTAGTTTTATCGTTCATAAATATGTATAAACATGATTTTGAATTCATTTATTTGAAAATTTTGAAAAATTTTACTAGAATTGGGTAGTCAGTATATAAGACTATGGCTGTTCTTTATTATCAGAGAGCACTAGATTCTAATACAACTACTGCGTTACTAGTATTTTTTAATGGTAACCAAGTGTTTAAATTAAAATTTTAAAAATCCGAAAGAATTTAACCCCTTCCCACACTTAAGATCTTGCAATGCCCTCATTTGCAAGAAATCAGTACAATTTAAATTATTGAGGGTGATTAGCGTAGAAAAATGATTAAATTTTACCAAAGTTTCCAAACATATTGGTGTTTGTTTGCTAAATGATAAATGGTGCACATAATTTGTTCATTCCGTCTTGTTGTTATATCACATTTGTTTTTCGTTTTATCGTCAAAATTAGTAGCTTTTGCTGAACTTAATGCCAGTCTTTGAAAATGCGCTGTTTTACCCTGTTGTGTACAATTGACAAAATACATACATACAAATAATAACATGCATGATAATTTGAAATGGGACTTAACATCCCACTTTCAAATCAAATATGAAATATTAGTACAACATAATAAAAATATTAAACATTACATTAAAAGTATCACAATTTTATATATTTAAACATAATTAAATAAAAATAATAAAAAAATAAAAATCATAGAAATCACCAATGGGAACTGTATCAATCTGGATAGGGGTTCCAGTTCATGTCGTCGGGCGGGTTCCATGGTTGGTTATAGGTGTAATGATAGGCCTGGTTAGGGTCGTAGAGAGTAAATGGTGGTCGCATATCGGGCTGGTGTGGAGGATAGTAAGCAGGTCGGGTCGGTACGTAGTTATTTGGTACCTGAGGTGATAGCTGGCTCATGATCTGATGCTGATGATAGTGCCATCTATCATGCTGTCGTTGCCTGGAATGCTCGTACACATTCTCGGCTTGCCACTGCTCGTACCGACTATGTCTATCCTCGTTTGTCATTTCTACCTCATCTATATAACTGGTAGACGTCAGTCATAGCCTCCCTTGGGTAAAGCAATTTCGGTTCAACGACCTAGTTTTCAACTCACGACGAATTTTTAGAAATCACATTTTTAACTTAATGAAATAAAGTAAATTTTTGTTTTTATATTCACACCAAAATGCATAAAATTAAAAATTCATATTATTAAAATTAAAAATTTACACCAAATTTATATTATATTTTTGTTTTTATACATACAAACTTATATTAAAATATTAATTTTTCAAATATGTACAAACTTAAATATATTGATTTTAAAAAGTTTACAATATTAATTTAATATTTATATATTAAAAACAAGGTAAAAATTAAAATTAAAAATCTTTTTGGTCTTTTTATCCCACTTTAATCAATCAAATATTATCAAAAATATATGCCCCTCTTTTCGGTAAAGTAATTTCGGTTCCATAACCTAGTTTTACTCCTGACGAATTTTTGAAATATTTTGGGTTGATTGATTAAAGATATTTATACCTTAAGAATAAACGGTAAATTTCGCAGTGATGTAATAAATTTTTGTATGATATCAATAATTTCGGTTACGCATACCTAATTTTATTGAATACCAATTTAATACTTTATAGCGAACAATTTAGCATTTATTATCAAAATGTTAAAAGCAATAAAAATAAAAATAAAAACTGTACATACTTACCTATGAGATAGAATTCTCAGAGACCTGCTTTAGCCGACTCATAGGAGAGTCGTGTGATTTGGTTCTCCATAGCTACATAAGCGTAACCTCAATTCTTCAGTATCTTTTCTTCTAAACATATGAACAGTCCTTCTCTTCAGAGTAACAAATTCGGTATTTAAATATGTTTGATTATTTGAACATTTACCTTCGTGTGACCATTTTCCGCATTTATAACATCTTTCAAGGTGTCGTGCTCTTCTTTTTATTGCGGATTTTGATTTTCCTTTACCAAAATGTGTCTTATGATGATCTTTTCTGAGTTCTTTTCTTACTCCGTCCATTTTGCCTCTTATGAATGATACCAGTTCACTCGAAAGTATGTCATTATTACGTTTAGTAATCATAGCGTGTAATAGTAGACCATGGTTCAGATCAAAGGAATTCTTCATCTCGTAAAACCTAAAAAAATAAAAATTCAGAATGGAGGGAGAAGACTAGTTCTTTAAGGTCTGCTAGGGAAAGACCATTCGAATTACATTCTCGGAAACTACACGAAAACAGAATATCTAACTCTAACAGAAATATATATTACCCTAAGAATATTCGAAACTTCCCACACTTAGTTAGCTGTGGTGTCGAAATTGTGATTAACTTCATCTTCAACTTCCATTGGATTATCTATGTAATGTTTAACTCTGTGACCATTAACTTTAAATTCAATCCCATTTAAATTTATTAATTATACTGTTCCGTATGGGAAAACTCTTTTGACTATGAATGGTCCAGACCATCTTGATTTCAATTTTCCAGGAAATAACATGAATCGTGAATTGAAAAGAAGAACTCTGTCTCCTATTTTAAATTCTTTTGAACTTCTGATTCTTTTATCATGTCATTTCTTCGTTCTTTCTTTATAGATTAACGAATTTTCGTATGCTTCATGTCTTAATTCTTCTATTTCGTTTAGTTGACTTAAACGTAGACGTCCGGCTTCATGCAAATCAAGATTACATGTCTTCAAAGCCCAAAATGCTTTGTGCTCAATTTCTACTGGAAGGTGAAATGCTTTTCCGTAAACGAGTTTAAAAGGCGTGGTTCTAATTGGAGTTTTGTAGGCTGTTCTAAAAGCCCAGAGTGCATCCTCCAATTTCATGGACCATTCCTTTGGATTTGATCCTACGGTTTTCTCTAGAATACGTTTTAAAGCTCAGTTGGTATTTTCAACTTGTCCACTTGTCTGTGGATGATAAGCGGTTGAGATTTTATGAGTTACTCCATATCTTTTAAGAACTTTCTCAAGTTGATTATTACAAAAATGAGTACTCCGATCACTTATTAAAGCTTTTCGTGTTCCGAACCTTACAAAAATACGTTTTAAGAAGTTGACTACAACTCGTGCATCGTTAGTTGGGAGAGCTTGTGCTTCTGCCCATTTAGATACATAATCAATGGCAACGAGAATGTAGAGATTATTATGAGATTTTGGAAATGGACCCATAAAGTCAATACCCTAAATGTCAAATACTTCACATACTTGAATGATATTTTGTGGCATTTCATCACGTTGACTTATTTTTTCGGCCTTTTGACAAGCATCACAGGATTTGCAAAGAAGGTGTGCGTCTTTAAAAATTGTAGGCCAATAGAATCCAGCATCGTAGACTTTTCTTGCTGTGAGTTGAGGCCCATAATTGTAGTGACCCGAACTTTTCCATGTTTATATATATTGAATGAAATTGATATTTATATGATTAAGTGTTTCCAACATGTTAAGCAATCAAACTTGTTAAGACTTGATTAATTGAAATAGGTTTTATATAGACAATTGACCACCCAAGTTGACCGGTGATTCACGAACGTTAAAACTTGTAAAAACTATATGATGTCATATATATGGATATATATATATATATATATATATATATATATATATATATATAGTTAACATGGTATTATGATAAGTAAACATATCATTAAGTATATTAACAATGAACTACATATGTAAAAACAAGACTACTAACTTAATGATTTCGAAACGAGACATATATGTAACGATTATCGTTGTAACGACATTTAATTGTATATATATCATATTAAGATATATTAATATATCATAATATCATGATAATGTAATAATTTAACATCTCATTTTATATAATAAACAAATGGTTAACAACACTTAACAGGATCGTTAACCTAAAGGCTTCAAAACAACATTTACATGTAACGACTAACGATGACTTAACGACTCAGTTAAAATGTATATACATGTAGTGTTTTAATATGTATTTATACACTTTTGAAAGACTTCAAGACACTTATCAAAATACTTCTACTTAACAAAAATGCTTACAATTACATCCTCGTTCAGTTTCATCAACAATTCTACTCGTATGCACCCGTATTCGTACTCGTACAATACACAGCTTTTAGATGTATGTACTATTGGTATATACACTCCAATTATCAGCTCTTAGCAGCCTATATGAGTCACCTAACATATGTTAGAACCATCATTTGGCAACTAGCATGAAATATCTCATAAAATTACAAAAATATTAGTAATCATTCATGACTTATTTACATGTAAACAAAATAACACATTCTTTATATCTAATCCATATACCAACGATCAAAAACACCTACAAACACTTTCATTCATCAATTTTCTTCATCAAATTGATCTCTCTCAAGTTCTATCTTCAAGTTCTAAGTGTTCAACATATGAATGATTTTTATCTCTATGCAGTTTGCGAAATGCCTGATAGGAGATGTGTTATAAAAATGAAATTTTGTGGTCTATTATTATGATTTAATAATATGTAGGTTAAACCTATAACTCACCAACAATTTTGTTGATGTTTTAAGCATGTTTATTCTCAGGTGATTATTAAGAGCTTCCGCTGTTGCATACTAAATTAAGGACAATATTTGGAGTCCATGCTTGTATAATATTGTTTAAAAACTGCATTCGAAGACTTATGTTGATGTGTAATATTATTGTAAACCATTATGTAATGGTCATGTGAAAAACGCTATATTTTAGATTATCATTATTTGATAATCGTCGTAATATTTTAAAGGTTATGGTTTGTTTTAAAATCGAATGCAGTCTTTGAAAAACGTCTCATATAGAGGTCAAAACCTCGCGACGAGATCAATTAATATGGAACGTTTATAATCAATATGAACGAGACATTTCAGTTGGTATCCGAGCGTTGGTCTTAGAGAACCAGAAATTTGCATTAGTGTGTCTTATCAAGTTTGTTAGGATTCATTAGTGAGTCTGGACTTCGACCGTTTTTTCTTTAAAAACGATTGCTTAACACTTTTGTTGAAAATTATATATTATTAACATGTAAATATTATGTGATATATTAACCTCTTAATGTGTTTGATATTGTGTGATAGATGTCTACCACTAGTACAAATCCCATTGACTCACCTAATAATAATGAAGAGTCAAATATGATTTGGGAAGATTCACAAATTCCTGAAGAGGAACCGGAAGAAAAGGAACCGGAAGAAGAGGAACCGAAATAAGATAAATCAGAAGAGGAGGAACCGGAAGAAGAAGAGGTTCCGGAAGAAGAAATATTGATACCTATAGTAAATCGATTAAATAAAAGAAAATCCTCAACCAACGAACCAAAGTTAATAATGGTCAATGGTGTTTCCGCCGATGAAGCAAAATATTGGGAAGATTATCAATTTTCTAGATGAATCGGATCCCGATGAGGATTCCGATGATGTTATAGAAATTACCTCGACCCAATTTAATAAAGCGAAAGAAAATAATAAGGGAAAAGGTATAAAAATAGAGAAACCCGATTCCAACCCCGATGAACTTTATATGTATCGGCAACATCCGTATTTCCTAAAATGTAACAATGACCCGGGAACCTCTAAACCACCAGGTTTTTCTAAACCGTTGTGGAAAATGACAGCTCGTATTAGGGGAGCATCATATATCTCTAGGAAATTAGCAAAACGAACCAAGTCCGAAGAAGAAGAAACGAGTGAGTCGGATTAAAGAGTTGTAATCATGTTGTGTAATATATGTAATATAGTGTGCTTGTACTTTTATGTTCTATGTAAAAATTGCTTGTATTGTTTGTTAATTATCTTTTACGAATCTAATCCTTGTCTATTTTACAGTATAAAAACAAAATGGACGTTAAGGGTAGACAACCGAATATTTTAGAAGACCTACCAGAGGACATGATTGAGGAAATCTTGTCTAGAGTCGGTCAGAATTCATCAGCACATTTAGTTATGGCAAAATTAACTTGTCAAACATTTGAAAGACTTTCCAGAAATGCCTTAGTTTATAAAAGGCTTTCCTTTGATAGGTGGGGTATATCACATTGGGGAGACCGTAAGTTACGCCGTGTTTTCTTTAAAGCGTTAAATGCGGGGAACCCAAATGCAATTTTACGCTACGGGTTAAGAACCTATTTTGATTCAACATATCCCAACATAGGATTTTGTGAGTTAGAAAGAGCTTCTAACATGCAACATAAAGAAGCATGTTATGCTTACGGGTTAATAATGTTCGCTTCTCATCAAATTGAGAAAAAGAACATTGGGTTGCAACTTTTAAATAAAACATTCCCACAAGTGATGGACTCGGTAGTTGAGATGAGAAACAAGGTTTTTGGATTATTATGGGGCTGTTGGACATTACGAAACCCTCGTCCTTTTGACGACATTACAACATGCTGTCTTGTCAACGGTCACAACGGTTATATTCCACATGACTAAGGATGGGAAGTAGTCATAGTAAAACCAGAATGCATGACTTATTTCTGGACGTATGAATTACGTGTCTTTATTGCCTTTGTTGAACGCCTTGCGCATTAACTAGAATTGTCTTCGCAACTGTTTTGTATCAGAGTTTTTATGTGCTATATTTCATGCTATATGTAAAATAGTGGTATTGTAAGTTTGTAAAATATTGTATAAAAGTTTGAATGTGAAATATTATTATAATCAGTTTTCATATAGAATTGTAGTAGTTGAATTGTATGTTAGCTACTAAATATGAACTTAACGGGTAGGTATTACCCGAATTAAAACTTATAAAATGCTAATATGAAGAAAAAGCTTTTATAAATGAGTTCATATTATGCTACGGAATACTATTGACTACTCTTAATATTCTATATGATTAACTTAATTCTTTTGGCCATTTTTGAAGGAAATGGCACCGACTACTCGTCAGAACTTGAACATGAGTGAGGAAGACTTCCGTGCTTTCCTTGCAGCAAATATAGCCGCAGTACAGGCTGCAATGCAAAACAATAATAACTCAGGGTCTAGCAGTGGAGTTAACTCCACAGAAAACCGTGTAGGATGCTCCTACAAGGCTTTCACTGCCTGTAAACCTCTGGAATTCGATGGAACTGAAGGACCAGTCGGACTGAAACGATGGACCGAAAAGGTCGAATCTGTGTTTGCTATAAGCAAATGTGCTGAGGAAGATAAGGTAAAGTACCCCACGCATACCTTCACAGGTACTGCGTTAACATGGTGGAATACCTATCTCGAACAAGTGGGACAAGATGCTGCTTACGCACTACCGTGGTCAGCATTCAAACACTTAATGAACGAGCAGTACCGTCCCAGAAACGAGGTCAATAAGCTCAAGGTAGAGCTTAGAGGGTTACGAACACAAGGGTTTGATATTACCACGTACGAACGACGATTCACAGAGTTGTGCCTATTGTGTCCTGGAGCGTTCGAAGATGAAGAAGAGAAAATCGACGCATTTGTAAAAGGGTTACCAGAAAGGATCCAAGAGGATATAAGTTCACACGAGCCCGCCTCCATACAAAAGGCAAGTCGAATGGCTCATAAACTTATAAATCAAATTGAGGAAAGGATTAAAGAACAGGCAGCCGAAGAAGCCAATACGAAACAAGTCAAGAGGAAATGGGAAGAAACCAGTGACAAGGGTCACAATTTCAATAATCAACCCAACAATCATAACTACAATCGCACCAATTTTCTCAACAACAAACGCAACAACAACAACCACCCCAGCAACAACTACAACAACCGTTTCAACAACAATAACAACCGCAACAACAACAATCCCAACAATAACAACAAGAGGCAGAAATTCTGCCAGAGATGTGATGGATACCATCCAACTGGGGTCTGTACAGCAGTGTGTACTAAGTGTAATATAAAGGGTCATGGTGCGACAAAGTGCGAAATCTACGGATCAATGGCTAAGGGAACAAATAATGTCGGAACAAGTTATGCAGACATTACCTGTTTCAGATGCGGGAAGAAGGGCCATTACAAAAATATGTGTCCAAATCAGGGGGATAATAATGGGTAAGGCCGAGAAAGAGTCTTCAACATTAATGCGGTTGAAGCGCAGGAAGACCCGGAGCTTGTTACGGGTACGTTTCTTATTGACAATACATCTGCTTATGTTTTATTTGATTCGGGTGCGGATAGAAGCTATATGAGTAAGGATTTCTGTGCTAAATTAAGTTATCCATTGACGCCTTTGGATAATAAGTTTATACTAGAATTAGCAAACGGTAAATTAATTGCAGCAAATAATATATGTCAGAATCGATAAATTAAACTGGTTAGCGAAACATTTAAGATTGATTTGACACCAGTAGAGTTAGGGAGTTTTGATGTGATAATCGGCATGGACTGGTTGAAAGAGGTGAAAGCAGAGATCGTATGTTACAAAAACGCAATTCGCATTGTACGAGAAGAAGGAAAACCCTTAATGGTGTACGGAGAAAAGAGCAACGCGAAGCTAAATCTTATTAGTAATTTGAAGGCGCAAAAGTTAAAAAAGAAAGGGTTGCTATGCTGTTCTAGCACACGTCGAGAAAGTACAAACTAAAGAAAAGAGCATCAATGATGTTTCCGTCGCAAAAGAATTTCCCGATGTATTTTCGAAAGAATTACCGGGATTACCTCCACACCGATCCGTTGAATTTCAAATAGATCTTATACCGGGAGCTGCACCAATAGCTCGTGCTCCATACAGACTCGCACCCAGCAAAATGAAGGAACTTCAAAGCCAATTACAAGAACTTCTAGAGCGTGGTTTCATACGACCAAGTACATCACCATGGGGAGCTCCTGTTTTGTTTGTCAAAAAGAAGGATGGTACATTCAGGTTATGTATCGACTACCCAGAGTTGAACAAACTTACCATCAAGAACTGTTACCCACTACCGAGAATCGACGACTTATTTGATCAATTACAAGGCTCGTCAGTTTATTCGAAGATTGATTTACGTTCTGGGTATTATCAAATTCGGGTGAAGGAGGACGATATTCCGAAGACGGCTTTCAGAACGCGTTACGGTCATTACGAGTTTATGGTTATGCCGTTTGGATTGACTAACGCACCAGTTGTATTCATGGACCTCGTGAACCAAGTGTGTGGGCCATATCTTGACAAGTTTGTCATTGTTTTCATCGATGACATACTTATTTACTCAAAGAATGATCAAGAGCACGGAGAACATTTGAGAAAAGTGCTAGAGGTATTGAGGAAAGAAAAACTGTACGCTAAGTTTTCAAAGTGTGCATTTTGGTTGGAAGAAGTTCAATTCCTCAGTCACATAGTGAACAAAGAAGGTATTCAGGTGGATCCGGCAAAGATTGAGACCGTTGAAAAGTGGGAAACCCCTAAAACTCTGAAGCATATACTCTAATTTTTAGGACAGGCTGGTTACTACAGAAGATTCATCTAAGATTTTTCTAAAATAGCAAAACCCTTGACTGCATTAACGCATAAAGGGAAGAAATTTGAATGGAAGGATGAACAAGAAAAAGCGTTTCGATTGTTGAAGAAAAAGTTAACTACGACACCTATATTGTCATTGCCTGAAGGGAATGATGATTTTGTGATATATTGTGACGCCTCAAAGCAAGTCCTCGGTTGTGTATTAATGCAACGAACGAAGGTAATTGCTTATGCGTCTAGATAATTGAAGATTCACGAGCAAAATTATACGACACACGATTTGGAATTAGGCGCTGTTGTTTTTTCATTAAAGACTTGGAGGCACTACTTATATGGGGTCAAAAGTATTATATATACCGACCACAAAAGTCTTCAACATATATTTAATCAGAAACAACTGAACATGAGGCAGCGCAGGTGGATTGAATTGTTGAATGATTACGACTTTGAGATTCGTTACCACCCGGGGAAGGCGAATGTGGTAGCCGACGCTTTGAGTAGAAAGGACAGAGAACCCATTCGAGTAAAAGCTATGAATATAATGATTCACAATAACCTTACTACTCAAATAAAGGAGGCGCAACAAGGAGTTTTAAAAGAGGGAAATTTAATGGATGAAATACCCAAAGGATCGGAGAAGCATCTTAATATTCGGGAAGACGGAACCCGGTATAGGGCTGAAAGAATTTGGGTACCAAAATTTGGAGATATGAGAGAAATGGTACTTAGAGAAGCTCATAAAACCAGATACTCAATACATCCTGGAACGGGGAAGATGTACAAAGATCTCAAGAAACATTTTTGGTGGCCAGGTATGAAAGCCGATGTTGCTAAATATGTAGGGGAATGTTTGACGTGTTCTAAGGTCAAAGCTGAGCATCAGAAACCATCAGGTCTACTTCAACAACCCGAAATCCCGGAATGGAAATGGGAAAACATTACCATAGATTTCATCACTAAATTGCCAAGGACTGCAAGTGGTTTTGATACTTTTTGGGTAATAGTTGATCGTCTCACCAAATTAGCACACTTCCTGCCAATAAGAGAAGATGACAAGATGGAGAAATTAGCACGACTGTATTTGAAGGAAGTCATCTCCAGACATGGAATACCAATCTCTATTATTTCTAATAGGGATGGCAGATTTGTTTCAAGGTTTTGGCAGACATTACAACAAGCATTGGGAACTCGTCTAGACATGAGTACTGCCTATCATCCACAAACCGATGGGCAGAGCGAAAGGACGATACAGACTCTTGAAGACATGCTACGAGTATGTGTTATTGATTTTGGAAACGGTTGGGATCGACATCTACCATTAGCAGAATTTTCCTACAACAACAGTTACCACTCGAGTATCAAAATGGCACCGTTCGAAGAACTTTATGGTAGAAAGTGCAGATCTCCAATTTGTTGGAATGAATTAGGGGATAGACAGATTACGGGTCTGGAGATAATCCAAGAAACTATAGAGAAAATCATCCTAATTCAACAACGGTTGAAAACCGCTCAGAGTCGACAAAAGAGCTACGCGGACCTTAAAAGGAAAGATATAGAATTTGAAATTGGGGAGATGGTCATGCTTAAGGTTTCTCCTTGAAAAGGCGTTGTTCGATTTGGTAAACAGGGGAAACTAAATCCAAGATATGTTGGACCATTCAAGATTTTAGATCGTGTCGGACCAGTAGCCTACCGACTTGAATTACCTCAACAACTCGCCAATGTACATAATACCTTTCACGTCTCGAATCTGAAGAAGTGCTTAGCTAAAGAAGATCTCACTATTCCTTTAGTCGAAATTAAAATCAATGAAAAACTATAATTCATTGAAGAACCCGTCGAGATAATGGATCGTGAGGTTAAAAGGCTCAAGCAAAACAAGATACCAATTGTTAAGGTTCGATGGAATGCTCGTAGAGGACTCCAGTTCACCTGGGAACAAAAAGATCAAATGAAGAAGAAATACCCGCATTTATTTCCAGAAGATACGTCAACACCTCCAACTGCTTAAAATTTCGGGACGAAATTTATTTAACGGGTAGGTACTGTAGTGACCCGAAATTTTCCATGTTTATATATATTAAATGAAATTGATATTTATATGATTAAGTGTTTCCAACATGTTAAGCAATTAAACTTGTTAAGACTTGATTAATTGAAATAGGTTTTATATAGACAATTGACCACCCAAGTTGACCGGTGATTCACGAACGTTAAAACTTGTAAAAACTATATGATGTCATATATATGGATATATATATAGTTAACATGGTATTATGATAAGTAAACATATCATTAAGTTTATTAACAATGAACTACATATGTAAAAACAAGACTACTAACTTAATGATTTTGAAACGAGACATATATGTAACGATTATCGTTGTAACGATATTTAATTGTATATATATCATATTAAGATATATTAATATATCATAATATCATTATAATGTAATAATTTAACATCTCATTTGATATAATAAACAATGGGTTAACAACACTTAACAGGATCGTTAACCTAAAGGCTTCAAAACAACATTTACATGTAATGACTAACGATGACTTAACGACTCAGTTAAAATGTATATAAATGTAGTGTTTTAATATGTATTTATACACTTTTTAAAGACTTCAAGACACTTATCAAAATACTTCTACTTAACAAAAATGCTTACAATTACATCCTCATTCAGTTTCATCAACAATTCTACTCGTATGCACCCGTATTCGTACTCGTACAATACACAGCTTTTAGATGTATGTACTATTAGTATATACACTCCAATAATCAGCTCTTAGCAGCCCATGTGAGTCACCTAACACATGTGGGAACTATCATTTGGTAACTAGCATGAAATATCTCATAAAATTACAAAAATATTAGTAATCATTCATGACTTATTTACATGTAAATAAAATTACACATCCTTTATATCTAATCCATATACCAACGACCAAAAACACCTACAAACACTTTCATTCATCAATTTTCTTCATCAATTTGATCTCTCTCAAGTTCTATCTTTAAGTTCTATGTGTTCAACATATGAATGATTTTTATCTCTATGTAGTTTGCGAAATGCCTGATAAGAGATGTGTTATAAAAATGAAATTGTGTGGTCTATTATTATGATTTAATAATATGTAGGTTAAACCTATAACTCACCAACAATTTTGTTGACGTTTTAAGCATGTTTATTCTCAGGTGATTATTAAGAGCTTCCGCTGTTGTATACTAAATTAAGGACAAGATTTGGAGTCCATGCTTGTATAATATTGTTTAAAAAATGCATTCGAAGACTTATGTTGATGTGTAATATTATTGTAAACCATTATGTAATGGTCGTGTGAAAAACGCTATATTTTAGATTATCATTATTTGATAATCATCGTAATATTTTAAAGGTTATGGTTTGTTTTAAAATCGAATGCAGTCTTTGAAAAATGTCTCATATAGAGGTCAAAACCTCGCGACAAAATTAATTAATATGGAACGTTTATAATCAATATGAACGGGACATTTCAATAATGCCCTCCTGTTGGTCCTGTGTGACAATGGTTTAAGATTTGACTAGCTTCATCCCCGAATACACATCGGCGGATTATTCCATCGGGACAACTTTTAAACAAATGTGGATCTTCCCAGAAATAGTGTTTTATATCACTAAAGAATTTCTTTCGTTTTTGGTACGACAACCCTTTTTCAAGGAATCCATATACTAAGTAGTTTGCATAGTCTGCAAACCATGGAATTTCATTATAATTGATCTTCAATAGATATTCATCAGAAAAGTTATCTTGTATGGCCGATTCATTTAGAACTTCTAATTCAGGATTTTCAAGACGAGAAAGATGATCAGTGGCGAGATTTTCTGCTCCCTTTTTGTCTCGGATTTGAATATCGAACTCTTGTAGGAGTAAGATCCAACGGATTAATCGTGGTTTGGCATCTTGTTTCGAAAATAGGTATCTAAGAGCAGAATGGTCAGTATAGACCACCGTTTTAGCTAGAACGAGATATGAACGAAATTTGTCAAAAGCAAAGACAATAGCAAGGAGTTCTTTTTCAGTAGTTGTGTAATTTGTTTGTGCTCCTTGTAACGTCTTACTAGAATAATAAATAGGTTGAAATCATTTTTCAATCCTTTGTCCTAAAACGGCTCCCATTGCAAAATCACATGCATCGCACATTAGTTCAAATGGTAGATTCCAATTTGGAGTTATCATGATCGGTGTATTAGTGAGTTTTTCTTTAAGAATATTAAAATATTTGATGCATTCATCTGAAAAGATGAATGGAGCATCCTATTCTAGGAGTTTATTCATAGGAGTGGCAATTTTAGAAAAATATTTTATGAAACGTCGGTAAAAACCGGCATGCCCTAGAAAACTCCTAACTCCTCTAACATTGGTGGGATGTGGAAGTTTAGCAATTACATCTACTTTAGCTCTATCCACTTCAATTCCTTTCTTTGAAATTTTATGACCAAGAACGATGCATTCTTTAACCATGAAATGGCATTTCTCCCAATTAAGAACTAGATTTGATTGCTTGCATTTAATAAGCATTCGTTCAAGATTAACTAGACATGATTCAAATGTATCACCGAAGACTGAAAAGTCATCCATGAAAACTTCCATGCATTCTTCTATCATGTCGTAAAAAATTGCCATCATGCATCTTTGAAAGGTTGCAGGGGCGTTGCAAAGTCCAAATGGCATGCGTTTGTAAGCAAAAGTACCATAAGGGCACGTGAAGGTGGTTTTCTCTTGGTCCTCGGGTGCTATTGGAATTTGAAAATATCCAGAAAAACCATCAAGAAAATAATAGTAACTGTTCCCAGCTAACCTTTCCAACATTTGATCAATGAAAGGTAAGGAAAAGTGATCTTTTCTGGTGGCGTCATTTAATTTTCAATAATCAATACAAACACCCCATCCTGTTACAGTCCTAGTAGGAATAAGCTCATTTTTTTCATTTGTGATGACAGTCATGCCACCCTTCTTAGGTACGCATTGAACTGGGCTTACCCATGGACTATCAGAGATTAGATAAATTAAACGTGCATCTAACAGTTTAATAATTTCTTTCTTAACAACATCTTGCATATTAGGATTTAGTCTTCGTTGGCGTTGCACATATGTTTTATGACCTTCTTCCATAAGGATTTTATGTGTGCAATACGAAGGACTTATACCTTTAATGTCATGAATCTTCCATGCAATAGCTGGTTTATGAGCTTTTAGCACATCAATGAGTTGAGATTTTTCATTTTCAGTAAGAGAAGATGATATTATTACAGGTAATTCAGATTCACCATGTAAATAAGCGTATTCCAAATGGTTTGGAAGTGGCTTTAACTCTAATGTTGGTGGTTCTTCTATCGATGATTTGTATCGATATCTGTCTTCTTCTTTTAGCATTTGAATTTCTTCTGTTGTTGGTTCATATTCATTAGCCATGAGTGTAGCTAACATTTCAGTTTCATCAATTGGTTCAGTTCCTTCTCCTAAAGAACATTCTCCCGTTCCTTGTAATTCTGGAAATTCTTCTAACAATTCTGCATGTGAATCTATAGTTTGAATATAATAACATGTATCATCTGCAGATTGCGGTTGTTGCATGGCTCTGTCAACAGAAAAGATAACACTCTCGTCCTCTATACTTAGGGTCAATTTCTTACCAAACACGTCTATTATTGCTTTGGCCGTGTTTAAGAGTGGTCTTCCTAATATGAGAGGAACTCGAGAAACTTCTTCCATGTCTAGAATAACAAAATCTACTGGAAATACTAAAGTACCAACTTTAACTAGCATGTTCTCCATTATCCCTCTAGGATATTTTACTGATCGATCGGCTAGTTGTATGCTTATTCGTGTTGGTTTCAATTCTCCAAGGTCTAGTTTAGCGTATAGTGAATATGGAATTAAATTTATACTAGCACCTAAGTCTGCCAATGCTTCTATTGAACTAAGACTACCCAGAAAACATGGAATTGTGAAACTTCCTGGATCTGATAATTTTTCTGGTATCTTATTCAACAGCACTGCAGAACAATTTGCATTCATAGTAACAGCCGAAAGTTCTTTCCATTTTCTTTCTATTTGTGATTAGATCTTTCAAGAATTTAGCATATCTTGGCATTCCTGAAATCACATCAATGAAAGGAAGATTAACATTTATTTGTTTAAACATATCCAAGAATTTGAATTGCTCGGCTTCAAGTCTTTCTTTTCTCATTTTACTCGGGTAAGGAAGTGGTGGTTGGTATGGTTTAACATAAGGTTTAGCTTTAACTGTGTTATCTTCATTAACCTTTTCAACTACCGGTTATGTTTCCTTATCTTGCTCAGATTGTGGTTCTTGTGTAGGAATAGCTTCATCAGAAATTACAGGCATTTCAGGTGGTTTAAGTGTAATACCACTTCTTGTGGTAATGGCTTTAGTTGTTTCATTCCGGGGGTTAGCATTTGTATCGCTAGGTAGACTTTCCGGTTTTCTTTCACCTATCAACCTTGCTAGGTTGCTTACTTCTTGTTCCAGATTTTGGATTGAAGCTTGTTGATTTCTAAATGCTTGAGTATTTTGTTCATTGGTTTGTTTCTGAGATGTGAAAAACTGAGTTTGAGATTCAACTAGCTTTGACATCATATCTTCTAAATTTGGCTTTTTATCATCGGTTTGTGGTGGTTTATTTTAAAAAATAGGTCTTTGCTGGTTATAAGTATTGTTAGATACTTGTTGATTGATAGGACCTTGTTGGTTGTTGTATGGAACATTTTGGTTATAGTTCTGATTTTGATTGTAGATTGGTCTTAGCGGTTGATAATTATTCTGATAATTATTTCCAGGCCTTTGGTTCATGTATGAAACATTCTCTCTTTGTTCCATTATTTGTTCAATACTGAGACAATATTTTGTCAAATGTGGTCCTCCATACTGCTCACAACTAATTCGTATTGAGTGAATATTTTTAGTCATCTTTTCCATCCGTCTCTCGACAACATCTATCTTTGCGGAAATGGAATCAAAATCATGGCTAGAATCCGTTCTAGCTGCTTTAGATGATCTAACGATATCTTTTTCTTGGTGCCACTCATGTGAGTGGGAAGCAGTGTTATCAATAATTTTGTAAGCTTCAGTCACGGTTTTCTTCATAATGGAACCACCAGCTGCTATATCGATGTCTTTTCTTGTAGTGATGTCGCATCCTTGGTAGAATATTTGTACTATTTGATAAGTTTCTAAACCATGTTGCGGACATCCTCTCAATAACTTTCCAAATCTTGTACATGCTTCATATAGAGTTTCATTTGGCTTTTGTGTGAACGTGACAATTTCTCCTTGAAGTCTCACGGCTTTAGATGCCGGAAAGAATTGTTTAAGAAAATTTTCAACTAAGACATCCCATGTATCAATCGCCCCTTCAGGTAACGATTCTAACCAATCTTTGGCTTCTCCCTTTAAAGTCCAGGGAAATAACATGAGATAGATCTGTTCATCCTCCACTTCTCGGATTTTAAATAGAGTACAGATCCTATTAAAGGTACGAAGATGTTCGTTTGGATCTTCCTTCGGCGCACCACTAAATTGGCATTGATTAGTTACCATGTGTAGGATTTGTCCTTTGATTTCATAATCTGGTGCATTAATGTCTGGTGGAGTAATTGCGTGACCTTGGCCAGTGCGTTTAGCTCTCATTCGGTCTTCCATACTTAGAGGTTCCAGATTTTCCATTATTGAATTTGTTGAATCTGAATCACTAAGGGATTCTGATTTAATGGTTTCTTCCTCGACAATCTCTGGATGAGTGATTTGTGGTTCAGGAGGAATGATTATTGGTTCAGGATCTCTGAATTGTCCCTGAATATCCTCCGAATTCTCAATTGTGAGGTCGGGTCCAAAAAATGGATTATCGAAAATTTGAATTGGAGTACTTGGTCGAATAGATGACGATTCTAAAGAAAAATCAACGGCGGCAATATTGGCTAGATGTCTTGATCGAGTTACAGGTGGTGAACGTATAAAAGGTGGTGAACGTTTTGCTCGGTGCATTCACTGAATATCCTATTAGTTATAAAAATAAAAATTATATAAGTTATCAAATTAATAGACTTTTCCGATTTTGTCCACGTTTCGAATAGCCAATAGATGCAGCAGGTAGCCAGGACCCTTTAAATTGGAAGCCCACAACTCGCCTCTAACAAATCCAACTATTATTACGAACCAGAAAATTTTGGATGTCTATCAATTTAACCACTTAAAATAATTTTTCGTCAAAATTTTAAAGAAATTTTAGAGAAGAAATAGAAAATTCTATGTTCTAAAAACTAGAGCGTCGAGAAATAAGAAAGAAAAAGAGTTTGTCAAAAAATAAAAGGTCGAAAAATAATAAAAAGAACGTAGCGCGTCGAAACTTAAAAGTCTAAAAACTAAGAATTAAAAGTTGCGTCTAAAAGTATTAAAGATTAAAAGGAATACTATATCCAAAACGGCAATAACTTAAAAAGTACTAAAATCTTAAAACGGCGTCGCGAAATTCTAAAGCGCTTAAGTCTTAATCTAAAGAAAAAACACTTAAGGGATTTTACGGCAAAGCCTAAAAATCTAGAAATAAAAATAACTATGGCAAAAACTATATTAAAACTAATTACGAGCGAAAAATATACAACTTATGATTAAATGACTAAAAAGATACGAAAATATAAATATAAAAATAAAGTTTATAAAAATACAATTTTTAATAAAAATAATATTTTTATATTATTTATTTTATAAAAGTATCAATTTTATAAATTAATAAAACTAAATTTAAACTAAAAATACAAAATATACTAAAACTTAATAATAAATAAACTAAACCCTAATTAGGGTTAATAATAATAATAATAATTAAATTAACTAACCCTAATCGATCAGCTTAAGGTACCAGGCCTGTTAAATCAAGTCATGCGATCGCATGACTTCGAAGTTATAATTCCATGCGGTCGTATGGAGTCGGATACCAGGCCACTTGTTGGGCTGCTACAGTGTCGGGCCGAGTACTTTTATATATATATTTTTTTCTGTTTTAATATTTATATAAAATATTTATATAAATTAAATAAAAACTTATATTTTTACAAACTAAAAATAGAAATAGAAATATTTTATAATTTATATATTTTGAACAATTCTTAAAAATATATATTTTTTGTTTTTCTTTTTATATTTTTGTATTTTTAAAACGTATTTTTACAAAAGTAAATTAATTTTTTTTATATATATAGCGTTTCGCTTCCGACGTTTAAGCAGTTCTCCGGCAGCGGCGCCAAAAATACTTGATGTCAAAGCGAAGGGGTACACAATAGTTATATATTTATTGCGAAATACTATTAAATACGATACAATTTTACACAAGTTATTTATTTATTTATAGAGTGGAAATACCTAAACCTTGCTACAACACTTATAGGCAGTGCACCTAATCTTACAGTAGTGTAGTTTTTAGTAAGTCCGGTTCATTCCACATGGAGCTAGCCAAGTTTAACGCTATATTTTTAAACTATATTTGTATAAATAAAAATATATAAGTAAGTAGTATTATTATTTTAAAAGGGGGGGGGGGGGGGGTTTACCGTTTAATGACCGGTTTGTCGATTTTAAAACTTTAGTCGCAGTTAAAACCTAATGTAAAATATTAAAAATAAAACTTAATTTAAAGCGTAAAGTAAATGACAATAATTAAAGTACGATAATTAAAATGCGATAAATAAAATGACAATAAATAAAATTGCGATAATTAAAAAGTATGCTAATTAAAAGTGCAATTAAATAAAATGATAGTAAATAAAAGTGCGATGAAATATGAAATAAAGGAATTATGCTTATTTAAACTTCCGTAATCATGATGTTTGACGTGTTGATTTTAATTTATTACCATGAGTTAATTGTCCTTTGTCCTGGATTATTCGATATGTCCATCTGGTTTTTTTCCATAACAGTCCATCAGTCATAAATATAAAGTGCGAGTGTCCTCGTCAAATTATCCTTATATCCGAAGTCAAATATTCCAACTAATTGGGGACTTAAACTGTAATAAGGTTTTAATACTTTATTATCAATTACACCAAGTGTCCTTGCATGTAATCCACCCCTGTTTTAATGAGTCCATTGACTATTAATCCATTCCCTTGTCCGGTCAAATGAACGATTATTAGTACTTATAAATATCCCGCCTATCGTGTCCGATCGAGTGTATGTGGTTATTTATAATTACATCCAATTGTAAATCTTTATATTAAATTAATGAACTATCATTCAATTAAACAAATATAAAGCCCATTAATAGCCCATAGTCCAATTTCCACAAGTGTCGTTCTTTTGTCCAAACCCCAATTATGGTCCAAAGCCCAATTACCCCGTCTTAATATTTTAGCCCAACATCACGATTACTTTAATTTAAATAAGCATAATAATAACTTAGCTACGAGACATTAATTTAAAAAGGTTGAACATAACTTACAATGATTAATAATAGCGTAGCGTTACACGGACAGAATTTCGAATTACACACTTACAACATTTGCTAACATACCCTTATTATTATTAATCTTAAATTAAAATTAAAATTAAAATTATAATATATATATATATATATATATATATATATATATATATATATATATATATATATATATTTGAGAGAGAGAGATTGATGAATGGTGTATGAAATTCGGCCAGAACTCATTCCAATTTATAGATGTGGCCAGACATTTGCTCCCATGCGATCGCATGAAAAACCTTCTTCCTGGCCATGCGATCGCATGGCAACTTTTTACAGCTCAGGATCTTTTGTTTTTTATTTGCCGACGGTTTTATTAAATAATATAATATATATATAATTTTAAGAATTAATTATATATTATATTATATTCATGTGCATAGTTGACTTGTAATTTTTAGTCCGTTGAGTCGAGCGTTGAGAGTTGACTCTGGTCCCGATTCCGGATTTTTGAATGTCCTTGCGTACTATTTAATATCTTGTACTTTGCGTTTTGCGTCTTGTACTCTTGTAATTTTGAAACGTTTCTCATCAATAATTTGAACCACTTTGATTATACTTTGTACTTTTGAGCTTTTTGGTCGTTTGCGTCTTCAATTCGTCGAATCTGTCTTTTGTCTTCACCTTTTATTATTTAAACGAATATCACTTGTAAATAGAACAGTTGCAACTAAAAGCTTGTCTTTCTTGAGGGATAATGCTATGAAATATATGTTCATTTTTAGCATTATCAGGAATCCACCGAGGCGGCAAGGTAGGGTTTGTATGAGGTCGACCGTGGTAGCCTGGTCGGGTCATGATGTTATTGTCTGTTTAGTATAGCATAGAAGGACGCATGTGTTGCGTCTGGACGGTTATGCAGAGGATTCAGTAAATCGGAATATCAGTAGACTGTAACATGATCAGCTAAGTCATATGCTCGTACAAGCCGTCGATCCTCATATTGTCAGTTGTAGTTGTTGTATGCTAGCTCAGGACGTTAGCGTATTTGTGACCCTTGCATGTTCAGTTGCTTATGCTTGGTCTGTTAGATAGTATCCATTCACTCAGTAGTTATGCTAATCCCCACATATTCACCCCATTGCAGGTTTAGGTACTGTTGTTCAGACGGGTGTTATGGACGGTTTAGAAGACAAGTTTGACTATGAGCTTAACTCTGATGTTTTCTTACTTCGTTTTGAAACTAGTTGTGACCAGAGTTTCGTACTGTTTTTATATAACACCGTTTTGTGTAGCGTTGTAATATACATTAACTATGTTGGTTTGTAAATTAATGTTTGTTAACATTAACAAATGTTATTTATTGGTACTTATGTTGTGAATAAAAAAAATCAGGGTGCTACATTGTGTGTTTTGTTTTAATAAAAAGATTGCCCTTAAAAAAAGAAAAAAGATAGGCGAGAAACCTTTATATTTGAATTCTATCAAAAAATAGTCATTGAGGCTAACTTCGTGCAACTCATTTAATTTGGATCAGAGAGCATACTAATGGAAATTGGTCAAAATGCTTTCATTTTCAAGAGTGTTTTTAAATAGTAGATGTGTAACGACCCTACTTTTTCCGTTATCTTTTACCGTTAATTATTTAACGACCGTTAATTTTTATTCATGCCACGTCATTTCTATGATCTATATTATTATTTTAGTAATAATATTTTAATTATTATGTGTTATATGAATATTTGTATTCATATTTTAAGTTATACGTTTCTACGTATTTTGGATTTCTATCCGGTAAATCGTTTCGGTTTTCAAACCAACGATTAGACTTTCGTGATTTTCAAATCCGAATTATTTTATTTATGATATTTTCATATCATATGAAGTTATAAAATATTTCTATATTTTATTTTTCGCGGGTGCGAGCTCTTTCCGTATTTTAAATCGTGTAGCGGTTTTTTCTCAATTCGGGCTATGTTTGATCATTCGGGCCAACATATTATAGTCCAAGATATATATTTAGTGAGTATAGGCCCACTTTCTAAGGCAAATCAGATGAAACTCCCACCCATGGCCCACCTTCATCCTTCATTTTGTTTATGGGCTTAGGAAATCATATTTATTAACTCATTTATTCACATTTCAAGCCCTAAACCTAAAAACAAAGCATCTCCTCTTATCCTCCTTTGTATGGCCGAATTTTGCAGCTCCTCCATCATCAAAATCATCCTCCATGATCATCATAACAACCCTTCATCATCTCTCAAGATTATCGACACAATCGGATGCTCCATTTCGCGATCTACAACCTTCATCTTCTTGTTTCTTGATTAGGGTATAATCACAAACCCTAGATATTTTAATTTCATTTCTTTTTACTGATTTTGATTATATGTTGATGCCATAGTACTTGTATGTTGTTGTGTTGTTGATTTGATGCTTAGAAATGCTCGATTTCATATGTTTTCGTTTTGATCAAAAGCGGACAGCAGCTATTTGTTTAAAATCAGTATACTTGACAGATGTTTTTGGTTAATTAAAGTGTATAGATGAGTTTCTCTCATCAATACAATAATTTTAGGCTTTGGATTCATGTTGTTTTGAGTTTCGGATCAAAAGTTATGCCCGATTTAGGGTTTTGTTGAAATTAAAATGTAAAAACGATTTTGATCAGTTGGGGTCCGACTTTGTGACCATATTTGGAGCCTATAGGGTGTACCATTGGGTTAGGATTGATGATTGGATGAACATTCATGTTCGGGTCATCGAAATTCGAGCCACGGGTCACCCGGAATGACTAAAACAAGATCTAAAACGGATTAATGAATATGTTTGGCTAATGGATGTAGGTCACGACTTATGAACTGACCTTAGGGTGTTCTTGAGCTCACTAATGTGTCGGGTTGGTTGGTTAGACGAGGATATATATAAAATTCGTCGAAAACCGACACTCGAGGCTCAAGTTATGACCCGACGAACTTTTAATTAAACTTATGGTTATAAAATTGAACCTTAGGTTATAAATAATGTTTGGAATTATAATTAAATTACGTATGATATAAAATTAATTAATTTTATTTAAGGCTTATGATATATATTTATTATATCATTCAATAATTACTTATGATTTAATTATTCATTTAATTAAACTTATGATTAATAATACATTTTATTATTAATAAAAATACTTATGATAAGTATTAAACTTATGTTATGAGATTATTATATTAAAACTTATAATAAGGATTAATTAATTATTTAATTTTTATAAGGCTTAGTTATTATTTAATTATAATTTAATTATTAAATACATATGGTTTAATAATTATAATTAGAATCTTATGATATGATTAATAATTCATTATTAATTAATAATACTTATGATATGATTAAAATTTATTATTAATTAATAATACTTATATTATGACTAATATTTAATTAATTAATTAATTACCTATGTTATATTAATTATATCATTTAAACTTATGTTAACTTAATAATTCATTTTAATTTAATTAAACTTATGTTATGACATAATTATACATATTTAACTTTAATTAACATTATAACTTATATTATTATTACAACTTACACTTTTAAAATTAATGTTGACTATGTTTGACCAAGGTTGACTTTTGAGTTGACTTCTGATTGACTTTGACTTTCAGTTGACTTTTATTGACTTTCTAATTAAGGAAACCTTCCTAACTTAAAAACTTTCTAAAAATAGAAACTTTCTAAATATGGAAACTTTCTAAATTTGGAAACTTTCCAAAAATAGAAACTTTCCTAAAATAGAAACTTTCCAAAAATAGAAATTTTTCCAGAAATGGAAACCTGCCAAAAATAGAAATTTTCTAAAAATAGAAAGTACGTGTTACTACGCTGTCCTGATCAAACCGAAGCATACTGAGTGTTGTTCTATGTATACTTGCAACAAGTACTATAGCTATCATACTAAGACTTGACCTAAGTTAGCTATTTACATCGACCTGCTTTATTTATAGGTCGGCGTTGTGATCATTCTTGATCACTTACTTCTTTTGCTGTTCGTATATTTGTGTGGTTACTTCGTTTGCTGTTAAGGTGAGTTATAGTCCCATTTTTCTATTTAAATCTTTTGGGATGAGAATACATGCAATTTATTTTATATTTTGGACACAAGTGGAGGTTGGTTTAAATTATTCATTGTGAGTTGAACAAAAATATTCCCTAGTCTGGTAACTGTAATCACTGGTTTCTACTGGTGAACGCGAATCCTATGGATAGATCTATCGGGTTTGACAACCCCATTTCGAGCTAATCGCGCTAGCAATTTATAATCGGAATGTTTAGTACTTCGTATTTAGTTGAAGATACACTTGTTCGGTGTATATTATTTATTATGTTTGGCAAGGGTAAATAAATGGTTAAGTGGTTACCAGGTGGCTCACGAAAAATGGAATAATGTTTTTATATGTTTTCTAGCATATAATTTTGTGGTCCAAAATGTAGTTTTTATGTTTTCAAACATAAATTTTTATGGTTTACATTAAATATTGTTTGCAATATTAAACCTATAATTCACTCAACATTTTTGTTGACAGTTACTCGCATGTTTTATTCTCAGGTTCATGATTGATTGCTTCCGCTGTGCTTAGAGAGTCTGCATATTTATGATGGCAGCTTTTGTTAAACATTAACTTGCATTCTATTTTGATACATTTAATAGTGGATGTAGTTGACTTTGTTTTGGTCAACTTTTGGGTTATGTAATAATGTATGGTTTTTCTAAACTTACATATCTTGGTAGGTTTCCTTTATGGGAAATCATTTTTAAATAAAGAATGCAAGATTATTTATCAAATTCATATAGAGTTGTGATCAAGCTGTGGGACCAAGATAATGATGGTCGTCAAGTGTACTTTGACGGGTCATTTCAGTTGGTATCAGAACGTTGGTTGTAGGGAATTAGGCTGCATTAATGTCGATACCCGAGTCAATAAGGTGCATTAGTGAGTCTAGTCTACAGCCCGGCCTATAATATATTATTATATGTGATTATTTGTATTGTATTAGTATGTATATTGTTATCATACATACATCTCTATTATGTTCCGAATCCGAGAGGAACTCCCATTCCGATTTAAACGTATTCTCCAATTCTTGCGAACTTATCGTTATAAGAACACCCCGGGTAGTGAAACCGAGGGATGTCATTCTTGACTTATGAGATTCTCGACATTTCTATGTCATCTATTATGGTTATGTATATAACGCTTGATTTATATTACGCGAGATGTCAATCTTGACTTCTAAATGCTCGGCATTTCAATGTCAGCTATTATGTTTAGGTATATAACATTCTTGTTATACTACGTGCCTTTGTGCTGTTGTGCCTATGTGCTTTGGTTTTTGAACCGGAAAATATCATTCTTGACTTTTAGAGATTCTTGGTACTTCGAAGACATTTTTATGTCATCGTTACTCCTATTCATTACTTTTGATGTTTTTGTCTCTTGTGCTATCCTTAGCACATTGTTTAAGAAATCGTTTTAGAGAAATTGTGTGGAAATTCGAGGTTGATCGCGTATCCTGACCTCATGTAGTGCTATTGGAATGGAACTATGAATTAGTGAAATATAATGGTGTCAGGCCAACGTGATTATATTACGTTAATTCATAAAGAAGTCCCAATATTGTGATATGATGAATAGAAAGCGAGTCAAAGAAAATTTTTACACTACTCATTCAGAAGTTTCGATGTATTACATGGATAGGGAAAATATTCATTATCTTATTTGTTGATATACGAGAAGCTCGTTTTAATCAGATTATCTATCTCATGCTATATCTTTCATAACTCGCTTGTTAGCAACAGCTTCGCTCGGGAACAGTTTTGGCCCAAGGACTTATGTTCTGATAATAGTCAAAACAATATTTAACTAATTGGTTTTCATGACCTCGTAACATTTGTTTGTCAAATGTCGCATGACGATTCAAGTCCTTTACTAGATCATCCACGATCTTACTTCAACTTGTAACCTCTGAAATACAGATTCTCTGTTTATCATCGGGAGTTTTACACATTTGTCTAATTGGGCGGTTCTCACGGGATTATGGGCGAATAGAAGTAATGAAATATTTTGTCATGTATACAATTTATAAAATCATATATGTACGTATGGATTCAAATGAATAAATTTACCCTTACCTATTTTAGCTAGTATATACTAAATCATACCTTCAAAATTATTTTAAAACAACTCATTTATTGAGCTGTTTGACTAAGTCAAATTGTTTTATATAAAATGGTACACGTTGTACATACTTCTAAATTTACTAAGAACTTCGTTCCGTTTATGTTGTCACATCAAACGTTTAAAGCTTTTTCAAAATTCCTTTGATTGATTTTATCAAATTTTTGCATTACTCTACAGAGTGTTTGGATCACAGTTCTTCTCATCCTCCGTTTAAGGATGAAACTTATCATTAAGTTAATTGATAGAAACCCTTACACCACTTTGGATGCCGATTTTATAAAATTTGTTGGAAAGTCTTTGCGCTCATAAAATTTTCCCTATTATGGTTGGACATGGTCGAAACGCGGACCGATAAATCAATTTTCTGGGGTGCACTCGGTGGTCACCCTATTGTAGGAAAGGCGCTAGGTGGGTTTCTACCCCAACTGTTGTTATAGTGGGTATCATGGATATATATTACACTAGACCGTTTGAGGAGTTTCTACTCTCAATATTCGCGGTTAACCGCAACACCCTCATAAACATCGATCCTAGGATTCAATACTTTGTGGTGCACCAAATTATTTTGGAGATTCATCTCACCTGGAGTCGGCCATTCTTTATAACCCATGATTCGCGTTCTTTTCATCCGCACATAAATTTAAGAATATGGATGAATCCTAGATTGCCTCGCTCATTGTACAAGGAAATTCACTCTCGTTGAAAGATCACACCTTTCGTATGTCTTCCTTTCGGAAGTGTAATGAAAATTTACTTTGAAGTCCATGATCCTCGTTATCTCCTTTGAGAGAACTGCCTTAAATATCTATGCCACTGATGTGACTACTCCATATATTTCTTCCTTCATTGTTGCAACTATATTTTATTCATCCTAGTTCATCCCCTTGGGGAGCTCTTGTTTTGTTTGTTAAGAAGAAAGATGGTTCGTTCCGATGGTGTATTGGTTATCCCGAGTTGAACAAGCTTACTGTTAAGAATTGTTATCCTCTTCTGAGAATTGATGATCCGTTTGATCAGCCCCAAGGTTCGTCCATTTATCCTAAAGTTGATCTCCATTCTGGTTATCACCAATTACGCGTTAAAGAGACTGATATTCCTAAAACCACTTCCCGTACCCTTTATGGTCACTACGAATTTCTTGTTATGCCGTTCAGATTAACCAACGCACCTGCTGTGTCATGGACCTCATGAACCGTGTGTGTAGACCCTATCTGGACAAATTCGTTATTGTATTCATCGATGATATCCTTATTTATTCCAAGAGTGATCAAGAGCACGAAGAGCATCTGAAGCTAGTGCTTGATTTGTTAAGAAAAGAAGAGCTGTATGCTAAGTTTTCGAAATGTGCATTCTGGCTGAAGGAAGTTCAATTCCTTAGACATGTAGTTAGTAAGCAAGAAATACAAGTTGATCGTGCCAAGATTGAGGCACTTGAGAAGTGGGAAATTCCGAAGACACTTACTCAGATTCGCCAGTTTCTATGGTTGGCAGGCTACTATAGAAGGTTCATTCAAGATTTCTCTCGTATAGCAAAACCTCTGACTGCTTTAACGCACAAGGGGAAGAAGTATGAGTGGAAGGATGAACAAGAGACTGCTTTTCAAATTTTGAAGTAGAAGTTGACTACCGCTCCGATATTGTCACTACCTGAGGGTAATGATGATTTTGTTGTTATTGTGATGCTTCGCGTCAAGGCTTTGGTTGTGTTTTGAAGCAACGAAAGAAATTGCGTACGCGTCACGTCAGTTGAAGATTCACGAGCAGAATTATACAACTCATGATTTAGAGTTGGGAGATGTTGTGTTTGCGCTTAAGATTTGGAGACATTATCTTTATGGGGTCAAAAGTATTGTGTACACCGATCATAAAAGTCTTCAACATATCTTTGATCAAAGACAGTAGAATATGAGGTAGCGAAGATGGGTTGTATTGTTGAACGATTATGATTGTGAACTCCTTTAGCCATTCCGGGAAAAAGCCAATGTCGTGGCTGATGCTTTGAGTCGAAAAGAGAAAGTAGAACCTCGCAGGTTTAGAGCCTTAAACATGACCATTCGAACAAACCTCGCAAGGCAGATTCTTGTAGCTCAACAAGAAGCCTTGAAGGAGGAGAATTTCGTAACGGGAAGGTCAGAGGCTTGATTAAACAGTTTGAGGTACGAACCAATAGCAGTCAGTATTTTGCGGGACGCCTTTGGGTTCCGAAATTTGGTGATTTGCGACAGCTTGTTTTAGATGAAGCTCATAAGTCTAGGTACTCTATTCATCCTGGTTCAGGAAAGATGTATCATGATCTTAAGGAGCTTTACTGGTGGCCTAACTTGAAAGCTGATGTGGCTACTTATGTGGCTAAGTGTTTAACCTGTGCTAAGGTCAAAGCTGAACATCAGAAACCGTCCGGACTTCTGGTGCAACCTAAGATTCCCGAGTGGAAGTGAGAAGGTATTACAATGGACTTATTGCGAAATTACCGAGAGTTGTGGGTAGTTTTGATACCATTTGGGGTGATTGTTGACCGACTCACTAAGTCAGCTCATTTCTTGCCAATTAAGGAGACAGATTTGAAGGAGAAGCTTACTCGTTTGTATTTGAAGAAGATTGTTTCTAGACATGGTGTTCCCGTATTTATTATTTCGGACCGAGACAGTCGATTTACATCGAGGTTTTGGCAGTCCTTACAAGATGCTTTGGGAACTAAATTGTATATGAACACTGCTTATCATCCACAGTCAGATGGTTAGAGTGAAAGGACCATTCAAATGTTGGAAGACATGTTACAAGCATGCATCATTGATTTTGGTAATGGTTGCGATAAGTACTTGCCAATGGCTGAATTTTCTTATAATAGCAGTTATCATGTAAGTATTATGTCACACCTTTTGAAGCGCTGTATGGTAGAAAGTGTAGGTCTCCTGTCTAATGGAATGAGGTTGGGAATGCTCAATTCACAGGTCCAGAAATTATCCATGAGACTACCGAGAAGATTGTACAGATTAAGGAAAGATTGAGAACCGCCAGAAGTCGGCATAAGAGCTATGCCAATAAGAGAATGAACGATATTGAATTTCAGGTCGGTGACCTTGTTATGTTAAAGGTATCACCTTGGAAAGGTGCGGTACGTTTCGGTAAAAGGGGAAAGTTGAATCCTCATTTTGTTGAACCGTTTGGGATTATTGAGAGAGTTGGACCGGCGGCATATAGTTTGAATTTTCCACAAGAACTCAGTGCTGTTCACGATGTTTTTCATGTATCGAATTTAAAGAAGTGTTTGGCCGAGGCCGATAAGACAATTCCTCTAGAGGAACTTCATGTTGATAAGCAACTTCATTTTATTGAGGAACCTGTTGAAATTATGGACCGAGAGGTTAAGACTCTCAAGCAGAGCAGAATTCCTATTGTCCGGGTTAGATGTAACGCCAGACGCGGTCCCGAGTTCACTTGGGAGCGTGAAGATCAGATGAAGCAGAAGTACCCGCATTTGTTCCCATATGCTGAGTCAACCCCTGCACCTGCTTAAATTTCGGGACGAAATTTCCGTAACGGGAAGGTACTGTAACGACCCTACTTTTTCCGTTATCTTTTACCGTTAATTATTTAATGACCGTTAATTTTTATTCGTGCCACGTCATTTCTATGATCTATATTATTATTTTAGTAATAATATTTTAATTATTATGTGTTATATGAATATTTGTATTCATATTTTAAGTTATACGTTTCTACGTATTTTGGATTTCTATCCGGTAAATCGTTTCGGTTTTCAAACCAACGATTAGACTTTCGTGATTTTCAAATCCGAATTATTTTATTTATGACATTTTCATATCATGTGAAGTTATAAAATATTTCTATATTTTATTTTTCGCGGGTGCGAGCTCTTTCCGTATTTTAAATCGCGTAGCGGTATTTTCTCGATTCGGGCTATGTTTGATCATTCGGGCCAACATATTATAGTCCAAGATATATATTTAGTGAGTATAGGCCCACTTTCCAAGGCAAATCAGATGAAACTCCCACCCATGGCCCACCTTCATCATTCATTTTGTTTATGGGCTTAGGAAATCATATTTATTAACTCATTTATTCACATTTCAAGCCCTAAACCTAAAAACAAAGTATCTCCTCTTATCCTCCTTTGTATGGCCGAATTTTGCAGCTCCTCCATCATCAAAATCATCCTCCATGATCATCATAACAACCCTTCATCATCTCTCAAGATTATCGACACAATCGGATGCTCCATTTCGCGATCTACAACCTTCATCTTCTTGTTTCTTGATTAGGGTATAATCACAAACCCTAGATATTTTAATTTCATTTCTTTTTACTGATTTTGATTATATGTTGATGCCATAGTACTTGTATGTTGTTGTGTTGTTGATTTGATGCTTAGAAATGCTCGATTTCATATGTTTTCGGTTTGATCAAAAGCGGACAGCAGCTATTTGTTTAAAATCAGTATACTTGACAGATGTTTTTGGTTAATTAAAGTGTATAGATGAGTTTCTCTCATCAATACAATAATTTTAGGCTTTGGATTCATGTTGTTTTGAGTTTCGGATCAAAAGTTATGCCCGATTTAGGGTTTTGTTGAAATTAAAATGTAAAAACGATTTTGATCAGTTGGGGTCCGACTTTGTGACCATATTTGGAGCCTATAGGGTGTACCATTGGGTTAGGATTGATGATTGGATGAACATTCATGTTCGGGTCATCGAAATTCGAGCCACGGGTCACCCTAAATGACTAAAACAAGATCTAAAACGGATTAATGAATATGTTTGGCTAATGGATGTAGGTCACGACTTATGAACTGACCTTAGGGTGTTCTTGAGCTCACTAATGTATCGGTTTGGTTGGTTAGACGAGGATATATATAAAATTCGTCGAAAACCGACACTCGAGGCTCAAGTTATGACCCGACGAACTTTTAATTAAACTTATGGTTATAAAATTGAACCTTAGGTTATAAATAATGTTTGGAATTATAATTAAATTACTTATGATATAAAATTAACTAATTTTATTTAAGGCTTATGATATATATTTATTATATCATTCAATAATTACTTATGATTTAATTATTCATTTAATTAAACTTATGATTAATAATACATTTTATTATTAATAAAAATACTTACGATAAGTATTAAACTTATGTTATGAGATTATTATATTAAAACTTATAATAAGGATTAATTAATTATTTAATTATTATAAGGCTTAGTTATTATTTAATTATTAAATACATATGGTTTAATAATTATAATTAGAATCTTATGATATGATTAATAATTCATTATTAATTAATAATACTTATGATATGATTAAAATTTATTATTAATTAATAATACTTATATTATGACTAATATTTAATTAATTAATTAATTACCTATGTTATATTAATTATATCATTTAAACTTATGTTAACTTAATAATTCATTTTAATTTAATTAAACTTATGTTATGACATAATTATACATATTTAACTTTAATTAACATTATAACTTATATTATTAATACAACTTACACTTTTAAAATTAATGTTGACTATGTTTGACCAAGGTTGACTTTTGAGTTGTCTTCCGATTGACTTTGACTTTCAGTTGACTTTTATTGACTTTCTAATTAAGGAAACCTTCCTAACTTAAAAACTTTCTAAAAATAGAAACTTTCTAAATATGGAAACTTTCTAAATTTGGAAACTTTCTAAAAATAGAAACTTTCCTAAAATAGAAACTTTCCTAAAATAGAAACTTTCCTAAAATAGAAACTTTCCAAAAATAGAAATTTTTCCAGAAATGGAAACCTGCCAAAAATAGAAATTTTCTAAAAATAGAAAGTACGTGTTACTACGCTGTCCTGATCAAACCGAAGCATACGGAGTGTTGTTCTATGTATACTTGCAACAAGTACTATAGCTATCATACTAAGACTTGACCTAAGTTAGTTATTTATATCGACCTGCTTTATTTATAGGTCGGCGTTGTGATCATTCTTGATCACTTACTTCTTTTGCTGTTCGCATATTTGTGTGGTTACTTCGTTTGCTGTTAAGGTGAGTTATAGTCCCATTTTTCTATTTAAATCTTTTGGGATGAGAATACATGTGATATTGCTCAATTCATGCATATTCTTAGTCACAATATCAGTCTCAAATGTTATGATTTTATGTGTATTCGAGTAGTTTTCGGTTTGTAATTGGTTAAAATGTCGAAAGCGTCGAATGAAGTGTTATTATGGATTTTCAATGATATAAAGATCAAAATTAAGATAAAATGAAGATTTCTAATGAGCAACAAAAGAGTACAACATCGCGCCTCAAGACTACAAGTTAAAATGATCGAAATCACGAAATCTGAGTGCCTGCACGAAAAAAATCATAACTAAATCATACGGACTCAACAAAAGGCGAATCAGGTGTCCAGACGTCCGTAACTCAAAAATCTACAACTTTCAAGAAGGAAACTTACGCGAAACGTGTAGCAATTTACGCGAAATGCGTAATGTTTGGACGTTTTTTAGATTCCAAATTCACGTGGGCTGGCTAGTTTTAAATCAATTATGTTGGGGCAAGTGTTGGAGCAGTTAGCACACAAAAAAAAATAGTTTATGTATTCTTTTTTTTGCACGCCAAATTAAATATGCTACTTTACAAAAGTGAGATGGACTTTTGGATTATAATAAGAAGAAACAGATGGCATCAATCAATTATATTCGAGCAACTATCACACCTCCAATATTATACCAATACTTTTACAAAGGGGAGCAGGTTGCAGTTTAATAAAAAAAAATCCATCCACTCTTCAATTCTAGAGGATATAATATGGTGTACTATCAAGTTCAAGGGAATATACACAGAAATATAGAGAACAGAGAGATGAGAGATTTTGGAGGAATACACAAATTATTATTTTAGCTACTGGCTCGTTTATTTCATTTTTTACTCCGCACCAATTACTTCAAGTTTCATCCCGTATTAATTTTAAGTTGTAGAATTAGGATAGTTTTATTATTAAGGGTGTATGATACGTGATTAAGGGTATTATTGTGCGAGTGCAAGGGTGCTTTCATTTCCATTTTCTACCATTTGTAATCATTAAATTGAAGACCTTTTGTAAGTTTGTTACTTTCATTTTTTTATTATCATTGTTACTTATTATTATGTTTATGTTTATGTATTTTTATTTTTACACCCGTATCATTATCATGATTAGTTAGTAAATTCCAATAGTGTTCGCTTAGATGTAGATTCCATTAAAATTATCGTTATCAATTTATTATTATTATGTTTATATTTTTATGTTTACCCTAGTATAATGAGTAGCTAATTTCCCTAGTGTTCACTTAGATGTAGAGCCCCTAGTGAAATGGATTGTTACCTTTTGTAAAAGTAAAAATGTAACTCTAGTATTTTTAACATTGAGCCTAATTAAAAGAACCATTATTATGTACTTGGATATTTAACCCCTGTCACTTAATTTATTAGATTAAAATAACGAAAGTTATTTTTATTTATATAAATTAAGCTTCAACATTTAAAAGTGATTTAGACGAACTCATGAATAATTTACTAACACTAAATTAGGAATAAGGTTCGGTGGTTTGGGTAATATCATTAGCTACATAAAAGTGAAATTGTAAAAAGGGAAACCGTTATGATTTGGGTTTTGGTGAAGGTCAAAACTGGGTTGGGTCTCAATTTAAATACTTAGGAACTAGTAACTATCTAAATAAAATCAAATGAAAATTAGATTTAATTTAGTTAGTCGAAACTTTATATTTATTCGAAAGGAAAATATAAGTTTTATACTAAACATTTTAATACGAGCTTAAAACTTAAAACAATCCATGGATCTAGAGGTGACACATTTAAGTAAACACTCCCATTTATATATTACAATTTATTATTATTATTATTATTTATTTACGTATTATTAGACTGATAAAATCAAAACAAAAATATAACCAATTTACCAGTACTGTTTTGTCACATTACTTATACCATACGCGGATCGTGTAGAAAATCACACGAAACGCGTAACTTCAAAAACATACGCGAAACGCGTATATAATTACGTGAAACGCGTAAGTACAAGTACCAGTACTGTTTCGATTTTTATTTAAATTTAATTTTTAATTAATTACTTTAATACTAATATTAATTTATTTCAAGTCATAATATTTATAATAGTATGTAGTACATTAATTCACCTTTTATTAATTTAAATCCAGTAATTTTTATTAGTTGGTAATTATAGTTAATTTTATTTAAATTGTATTTCTATGTTATAATAATAAATTCTTAATCCATTATTATTATTGTTTTAGTTAATTAAAATCCATAACAAACCCCTTTTCTACTAGATTAACTATCGGTAATTTAATCTCTTGAACTCCATTCTCCCTGTGGAACGAACCGGATTTACCAACAAACTAAACTACGCGGATAGGACTAGTTGCCTATATGTGTGTGAAATCAACCTGAATTCATTAAAACACCACATATACAATAAATCAATTCGTGTAATAAAATAACTCAAATCCGTTCATAAATAAAGGTACTGTTTCACTGCATCAACTTTTTGGCGCCGCTGCCGGGGAGAAATTGTTCATTCAGGAATTTAATTACTTTTAGTTATTTGATCCTTTCGTCGGGATTTATTTTCCTACGAAAGTTCTGTTTTATTTTTCTCTTTGTTCTTTTTAAATTTCAACTAGGTTCCAGTCATACTGTAATATGGATAATATTGAGAATATGACCATGAAAAATCTTTTTAATGCCCAACAATTTGATCAATACTCTCAAACAAGTTTTGATGATAATTGGTGTGATTCATCTATGTTTAGTAGGGTCGAAACTACATATATTTGTGAAAATTATGGAGGTTACCATTTAACTTGGGAATGTGATTATCATATTTCCATGGATCAAATGAAGAGTTATGAACCCATGAACTATATATGGAATGAATATCAAGAGAATAACTTGTAGTGACCCGAACTTTTCCCTGTTTATATATATTAATTGAGATTGATATTTACATGATTAAATGTTTCCAACATGTTAAGCAATCAAACTTGTTAAGACTTGATTAATTGAAATATGTTTCATATAGACAATTGACCACCCAAGTTGACCGGTGATTCACGAACGTTAAAACTTGTAAAAACTATATGATGACATATATATGGATATATATATAGTTAACATGATACTATGATAAGTAAATATATCATTAAGTATATTAACAATGAACTACATATGTAAAAACAAGACTACTAACTTAATGATTTTTAAACGAGACATATATGTAACGATTATCGTTGTAAAGACATTTAATGTATATATATCATATTAAGAGATATTCATAGATGATAATATCATGATAATATAATAATTTAAAATCTCATTTGATATTATAAACATTGGGTTAACAACATTTAACAAGATCGTTAACCTAAAGGTTTCAAAACAACACTTACATGTAACGACTAACGATGACTTAACGACTCAGTTAAAATGTATATACATGTAGTGTTTTAATATGTATTTATACACTTTTGAAAGACTTCAATACACTTATCAAAATACTTCTACTTAACAAAAATGCTTACAATTACATCCTCGTTCAGTTTCATCAACAATTCTACTCGTATGCACTCGTATTCGTACTCGTACAATACACAGCTTTTAGATGTATGTACTATTGGTATATACACTCCAATGATCAGCTCTTAGCAGCCCATGTGAGTCACCTAACACATGTGGGAACCATCATTTGGCAACTAGCATGAAATATCTCATAAAATTACAAAAATATGAGTAACCATTCATGACTTATTTACATGAAAACAAAATTACATATCCTTTATATCTAATCCATACACCAACGACCAAAAACACCTACAAAAACTTTCATTCTTCAATTTTCTTCATCTAATTGATCTCTCTCAAGTTCTATCTTCAAGTTCTAAGTGTTCTTCATAAATTCCAAAAGTTCTAGTTTCATAAAATCAAGAATACTTTCAAGTTTGCTAGCTCACTTCCAATCTTGTAAGGTGATCATCCAACCTCAAGAAATCTTTGTTTCTTACAGTAGGTTATCATTCTAATACAAGGTAATAATCATATTCAAACTTTGGTTCAATTTCTATAACTATAACAATCTTATTTCAAGTGATGATCTTACTTGAACTTGTTTTCGTGTCATGATTCTGCTTCAAGAACTTCGAGCTATCCAAGGATCCATTGAAGCTAGATCCATTTTTCTCTTTTACAGTAGGTTTATCCAAGGAACTTAAGGTAGTAATAATGTTCATAACATCATTCGATTCATACATAAAAAGCTATCTTATTCGAAGGTTTAAACTTGTAATCACTAGAACATAGTTTAGTTAATTCTAAACTTGTTCGCAAACAAAAGTTAATCCTTATAACTTGACTTTTAAAATCAACTAAACACATGTTCTATATCTATATGATATGCTAACTTAATGATTTAAAACCTGGAAACACGAAAAACACCGTAAAACCGGATTTACGCCGTCGTAGTAACACCGCGGGCTGTTTTGGGTTAGTTAATTAAAAACTATGATAAACTTTGATTTAAAAGTTGTTATTCTGAGAAAATAATTTTTATTATGAACATGAAACTGTATCCAAAAATTATGGTTAAACTTAAAGTGGAAGTATGTTTTCTAAAATGGTCATCTAGACGTCGTTCTTTCGATTGAAATGACTACCTTTACAAAAACGACTTGTAACTTATTTTTCCGACTATAAACCTATACTTTTTCTGTTTATATTCATAAAATAGAGTTCAATATGAAACCATAGCAATTTGATTCACTCAAAACGGATTTAAAATGAAGAAGTTATGGGTAAAACAAGATTGGATAATTTTTCTCATTTTAGCTACGTGAAAATTGGTAACAAATCTATTCCAACCATAACTTAATCAACTTGTATTGTATATTATGTAATCTTGAGATTCCATAGACACGTATACAATGTTTCGACCTATCATGTCGACACATCTATATATATTTCGGAACAACCATAGACACTCTATATGTGAATGTTGGAGTTAGCTATACAGGGTTGAGGTTGATTCCAAAATATATATAGTTTGAGTTGTGATCAATACTGAGATACGTATACACTGGGTCGTGGATTGATTCAAGATAATATTTATCGATTTATTTCTGTACATCTAACTGTGGACAACTAGTTGTAGGTTATTAACGAGGACAGCTGACTTAATAAACTTAAAACATCAAAATATATTAAAAGTGTTGTAAATATATTTTGAACATACTTTGATATACATGTATATATTGTTATAGGTTCGTGAATCAACCAGTGGCCAAGTCTTACTTCCCGACGAAGTAAAAATCTGTGAAAGTGAGTTATAGTCCAACTTTTAAAATCTAATATTTTTGGGATGAGAATACATGCAGGTTTTATAAATGATTTACAAAATAGACACAAGTACGTGAAACTACATTCTATGGTTGAATTATCGAAGTCGAATATGCCCCTTTTTATTAAGTCTGGTAATCTAAGAATTAGGGAACAGACACCCTAATTGACGCGAATCCTAAAGATAGATCTATTGGGCCTAACAAACCCCATCCAAAGTACCGGATGCTTTAGTACTTCGAAATTTATATCATATCCGAAGGGTGTCCCGGAATGATGGGGATATTCTTATATATGCATCTTGTTAATGTCGGTTACCAGGTGTTCACCATATGAATGATTTTTATCTCTATGTATGGGATGTGTATTGAAATATGAAATCTTGTGGTCTATTATTATGATTTGATATATATAGGTTAAACCTATAACTCACCAACATTTTTGTTGACGTTTTAAGCATGTTTATTCTCAGGTGATTATTAAGAGCTTCCGCTGTCGCATACTTAAATAAGGACGAGATTTGGAGTCCATGCTTGTATGATATTGTGTAAAAACTGCATTCAAGAAACTTATTTTGTTGTAACATATTTGTATTGTAAACCATTATGTAATGGTCGTGTGTAAACAGGATATTTTAGATTATCATTATTTGATAATCTACGTAAAGCTTTTTAAAACCTTTATCTATGAAATAAAGGTTATGGTTTGTTTTAAAAATGAATGCAGTCTTTGAAAAATGTCTCATATAGAGGTCAAAACCTCGCAACGAAATCAATTAATATGGAACGTTTTTAATTAATAAGAACGAGACATTTCAGTTGGTATCCGAGCGTTGGTCTTAGAGAACCAGAATTTTGCATTAGTGTGTCTTATCGAGTTTGTTAGGATGCATTAGTGAGTCTGGACTTCGACCGTGTTTACTTGAAAAATGATTGCTTAACAAATTTTGTTGGAAACTATATATTTTTAACATGTGAATATTATGTGATATATTAAACTCTTAACGCGTTTGATATTATGTGATAGATGTCTACCTCTAGAACAAGTCCCATTAACTCACCTAATAATAATGAAGAGTCAAATGTAAATTGGAATGATTCGTGGACTGATTCACAAGTTCCCGAAGAGGAACCGGAAGAAGAGTCGGAATCGGAAGAAGAATCGGAACCTGAAGAAGAATCGGAACCGGATGAAGAAATAGAACCGGTGGGGGAAATAATAAAACGGTTAAGTAAAAGAAAATCCTCAACCAACCGACCAAGGTTAATTATGGTCAATGGTGTTTCCGCCAAGGAAGCAAAATATTGGGAGGATTACCAATTCTCCGATGAATCGGATTCCGACGAGAATTCCGATGATGTTATAGAAATTACCCCAACTGAATTTAAAAAGGCAAAAGAAAATAATAAGGGAAATGGCATAAAAATAGAGAAATCTAATTCCAACCCCGATGAACTTTATATGTATCGTCAACCCCCGAAGTCCTTAAGTTGTAACAATGACCCGGGAACCTCTAAACCACCAGGTTTTTCTAAACCAATGTGGATCACGACGGCTCGTATTAGGGGAACATCATATATCCCTAGAAACTTGGCAAAACGAACCAAAACCGAAGAAGAAGAAATAAGTGAGTCGGAATAAGATAGTTGTATTCGTGTGGTGTAATATATGTAATATAGTGTGCTTATGCTTTATGATATATGTAAAAATTGCTTGTATTAATAAGTATTTTTTTTATGAATCTAACTCTTGTCTATTTTACAGTATAAAAACACAAAATGGATAGACAACCCAATATTTTAAGAGACCTACCCGGAGACATGATTGATGAAATCTTGTCTAGAGTCGGTCAGAATTCTTCGGCACAACTATTTAAGGCGAGATCAGTTTGTAAGACATTCGAAGAACGTTCCAAGAATGCCTTGGTTTATAAAAGGCTTTCGTTCGAAAGATGGGGGATATCACATTGGGAAATCCATAAGTTACGATGTGTTTACTTTGACGCATATATTGCGGGGAACCCAAATGCTATTTTACGCAATGGGTTAAGAAATTATTTTGACTCAATATATCCGAATATTGGACTTCGTGATTTAGAAAAAGCGGCTAACATGCAACATAAAGAAGCATGTTATGCTTACGGATTAGTAATGTTCGCTTCTCACCAAAGTGAGAACAAGAACATCGGGCTACAACTATTAAACAAAACGTTCCCACAAGTGACGGAGTCGGTAATTGGGGTAAGAAATGAGGTTTTTGGATTGTTACGGGACTGTTGGACATTACGTAACCCTCGTCCCTTTGACGACGTTACAACACGATGTCTTATCAACGACCATAACGGTTATGTTCCACAAGACCAAGGATGGGAAGTAATCCTAGTAAAACCAGAATGCATGACTTGTTTCTGGACGTATGAATTACGTGTCTTTATTGCCTTTGCTGAACGACTTGTGTACTAGCTAGAATTATCTTCACAACCATCTTGTATCAAATTTATTGTGTGCTATATTTCATGCTATATGTAAAATAAGCGGTATTGTAAGTTTGTAAAATATTGTGTAAAAGTTTGAACGCGAAATATTATTATAATCAGTTTTTCATATAGAATTGTAGTAGTTGAATTGTATATTAGCTACTAAGTATGAACTTAACGGGTAGGTACTACCCGAATTTAAACTTATAAAACGCTAATATGAAGAAAAAGCTTTTATAAATGAGTTCATATTATGCTACGAAATACTATTAACTACTCTTAATATTCTGTATGATTAACTTGTTCCATTTAACTATTTTGAAGGAAATGGCACCGACTACTCGACACACCGTGAATATGAATGAAGAGGAATTCCGTACTTTTCTAGCTTCAAACATAGCCGCAGTACAGGCTGCGCTACATACCAACAATAACCTTCGATCTAGCAGTACAGGAAATCGTGTAGGATGCACCTACAAAGAATTCACTGCCTGCAAACCTTTGGAATTTGATGGAACCGAAGGACCGATCGGATTGAAACAGTGGACCGAGAAGGTTGAATCGGTGTTTGCCATAAGTAAGTGTACTGAAGAGGACAAAGTGAAGTACGCTACGCATACCTTCACAGGTTCTGCGTTAACATGGTGGAATACCTATCTAGAGCAAGTGGGACAAGACGATGCGTACGCACTACCGTGGTCAGCATTCAAGCACTTGATGAATGAGAAGTACCGTCCCAGAACCGAGGTCAATAAGCTCAAGACAGAACTTAGAGGGTTACGAACCCAAGGATTTGATATTACCACGTACGAAAGACGATTCACAGAATTGTGCCTATTGTGTCCGGGAGCATTCGAAGATGAGGAAGAGAAGATCGACGCGTTTGTGAAAGGATTACCGGAAAGAATCCAAGAAGATATAAGTTCACACGAGCCCGCCTCCATACAACAGGCATGTAGAATGGCTCACAAACTAGTGAACCAGATTGAAGAAAGAATTAAAGAACAGACTGCTGAAGAGGCCAATGTGAAGCAAGTCAAAAGAAAGTGGGAGGAAAACGGTGATAAGAATCACCAATACAACAACAGCAATTACAACAATAATCGCAACAACTATCCTAACAATCGCAACATCAATCGCAACTACAACAAACGGCCCAACAACAACAATAACAACAACAACAACAGCAACCACAACAATCATCTTAACAACAATAATAACCGCAACAACAACAACAATCAGAAGCAGCTATGCCAAAGGTGTGAAAAGTATCACTCGGGGTTCTGCACCAAATTTTGCAACAAGTGTAAAAGAAATGGTCATAGCGCGGCGAAGTGTGATGTCTACGGACCAGGGGTTAACAGAACGAAAGGAACAAATGGTGTCGGAACGAGTAATGGCGGAGCAAGTAGTGTCGGAGCAAGTTATGCCAATGTAGTTTGTTATAAATGTGGAAAACCGGGCCACATTATTAGAAATTGCCCGAACCAGGAGAACACGAATGGACAAGGCCGCGGAAGAGTTTTCAATATTAATGCGGCAGAGGCACAGGAAGACCCGGAGCTTGTTACGGGTACATTTCTTATTGACAATAAATCTGCTTACGTTTTATTTGATTCGGGTGCGGATAGAAGCTATATAAGTAGAGATTTTTGTGCTAAATTAAGTTGTCCATTGACGCCTTTGGATAGTAAATTTTTACTCGAATTAGCAAATGGTAAATTAATTTCAGCAGATAATATATGTCGGAATCGAGAAATTAAACTGGTTAGCGAAACATTTAAGATTGATTTGATACCAGTAGAGTTAGGGAGTTTTGATGTGATAATCGGTATGGACTGGTTGAAAGAAGTGAAAGCAGAGATCGTTTGTTACAAAAATGCAATTCGCATTATACGAGAAAAAGGAAAACCCTTAATGGTGTACGGAGAAAAGGGCAACACGAAGCTACATCTTATTAGTAATTTGAAGGCACAAAAACTAATAAGAAAAGGTTGCTATGCTGTTCTAGCACACGTCGAGAAAGTACAAACTGAAGAAAAGAGCATCAATGATGTTCCCATTGCAAAAGAATTTCCCGATGTATTTCCGAAAGAATTACCGGGATTACCCCCACATCGATCCGTTGAATTTCAAATAGATCTTGTACCAGGAGCTGCACCAATAGCTCGTGCTCCTTACAAACTCGCACCCAGCGAGATGAAAGAACTACAAAGCCAATTACAAGAACTTTTAGAGCGTGGTTTCATTCGACCAAGCACATCACCGTGGGGAGCTCCTGTTTTGTTTGTCAAGAAGAAAGATGGTACATTCAGGTTGTGTATCGACTACCGAGAGTTGAACAAACTTACCATCAAGAACCGCTACCCACTACCGAGAATCGATGACTTATTTGATCAACTACAAGGCTCATCTGTTTATTCAAAGATTGACTTACGTTCCGGGTATCATCAAATGCGGGTGAAAAAAGATGATATTCCAAAGACTGCTTTCAGAACACGTTACGGTCATTACGAGTTTATGGTCATGCCGTTTGGTTTAACTAATGCACCAGCTGTGTTCATGGACCTTATGAACCGAGTGTGTGGACCATATCTTGACAAGTTTGTCATTGTTTTCATTGATGGCATACTTATTTACTCAAAGAATGACCAAGAACACGGTGAACATTTGAGAAAGGTGTTAGAAGTATTGAAGAAGGAAGAATTATACGCTAAGTTTTCAAAGTGTGCATTTTGGTTGGAAGAAGTTCAATTCCTCGGTCACATAGTGAACAAAGAAGGTATTAAGGTGGATCCGGCAAAGATAGAAACTGTTGAAAAGTGGGAAACCCCGAAAACTCCGAAACACATACGCCAGTTTTTAGGACTAGCTGGTTACTACAGAAGGTTCATCCAAGACTTTTCCAGAATAGCAAAACCCTTGACTGCATTAACGCATAAAGGGAAGAAATTTGAATGGAATGATGAACAAGAGAAAGCGTTTCAGTTATTGAAGAAAAAGCTAACTACGGCACCTATATTGTCATTGCCTGAAGGGAATGATGATTTTGTGATTTATTGTGATGCATCAAAGCAAGGTCTCGGTTGTGTATTAATGCAACGAACGAAGGTGATTGCTTATGCGTCTAGACAATTGAAGATTCACGAACAAAATTATACGACGCATGATTTGGAATTAGGCGCGGTTGTTTTTGCATTAAAGACTTGGAGGCACTACTTATATGGGGTCAAAAGTATTATATATACCGACCACAAAAGTCTTCAACACATATTTAATCAGAAACAACTGAATATGAGGCATCGTAGGTGGATTGAATTATTGAATGATTACGACTTTGAGATTCGTTACCACCCGGGGAAGGCAAATATGGTAGCCGATGCCTTGAGCAGGAAGGACAGAGAACCCATTCGAGTAAAATCTATGAATATAATGATTCATAATAACATTACTACTCAAATAAAGGAGGCGCAACAAGGAGTTTTAAAAGAGGGAAATTTAAAGGATGAAATACCCAAAGGATCGGAGAAGCATCTTAATATTCGGGAAGACGGAACCCGGTATAGGGCTGAAAGGATTTGGGTACCAAAATCTGGAGATATGAGAGAAATGGTACTTAGAGAAGCTCATAAAACCAGATACTCAATACATCCTGGAACGGGGAAGATGTACAAGGATCTCAAGAAACATTTTTGGTGGCCGGGTATGAAAGCCGATGTTGCTAAATACGTAGGAGAATGTTTGACGTGTTCTAAGGTCAAAGCTGAGCATCAGAAACCATCAGGTCTACTTCAACAACCTGAAATCCCGGAATGGAAATGGGAAAACATTACCATGGATTTCATCACTAAATTGCCAAGGACTGCAAGTGGTTTTGATACTATTTGGGTAATAGTTGATCGTCTCACCAAATCAGCACACTTCCTACCAATAAGAGAAGATGACAAGATGGAGAAGTTAGCACGACTGTATTTGAAGGAAGTCGTCTCCAGACATGGAATACCAATCTCTATTATCTCTGATAGGGATGGCAGATTTATTTCAAGATTCTGGCAGACATTACAGCAAGCATTAGGAACTCGTCTAGACATGAGTACTGCCTATCATCCACAAACTGATGGGCAGAGCGAAAGGACGATACAAACGCTTGAAGACATGCTACGAGCATGTGTTATTGATTTCGGAAACAGTTGGGATCGACATCTACCGTTAGCAGAATTTTCCTACAACAACAGCTACCATTCAAGCATTGAGATGGCGCCGTTTGAAGCACTTTATGGTAGAAAGTGCAGGTCTCCGATTTGTTGGAGTGAAGTGGGGGATAGACAGATTACGGGTCCGGAGATTATACAAGAAACTACCGAGAAGATCATCCAAATTCAACAACGGTTGAAAACCGCCCAAAGTCGACAAAAGAGCTACGCTGACATTAAAAGAAAAGATATAGAATTTGAAATTGGAGAGATGGTCATGCTTAAAGTTGCACCTTGGAAAGGCGTTGTTCGATTTGGTAAACGAGGGAAATTAAATCCAAGGTATATTGGACCATTCAAGATTATTGATCGTATCGGAACAGTAGCTTACCGACTAGAGTTACCTCAACAACTCGCGGCTGTACATAACACTTTCCACGTCTCGAATTTGAAGAAATGTTTTGCTAAAGAAGATCTCACTATTCCGTTAGATGAAATCCAAATCAACGAAAAACTTCAATTCATCGAAGAACCCGTCGAAATAATGGATCGTGAGGTTAAAAGACTTAAGCAAAACAAGATACCAATTGTTAAGGTTCGATGGAATGCTCGTAGAGGACCCGAGTTCACCTGGGAGCGTGAAGATCAGATGAAGAAGAAATACCCGCATCTATTTCCAGAAGATTCGTCAACACCTTCAACAGCTTAAAATTTCGGGACGAAATTTATTTAACGGGTAGGTACTGTAGTGACCCGAACTTTTCCCTGTTTATATATATTAATTGAGATTGATATTTACATGATTAAATGTTTCCAACATGTTAAGCAATCAAACTTGTTAAGACTTAATTAATTGAAATATGTTTCATATAGACAATTGACCACCCAAGTTGACCGGTGATTCACGAACGTTAAAACTTGTAAAAACTATATGATGACATATATATGGATATATATATAGTTAACATGATACTATGATAAGTAAATATATCATTAAGTATATTAACAATGATCTACATATGTAAAAACAAGACTACTAACTTAATGATTTTTAAACGAGACATATATGTAACGATTATCGTTGTAAAGACATTTAATGTATATATATCATATTAAGATATATTCATACATGATAATATCATGATAATATAATAATTTAAAATCTCATTTTATATTATAAACATTGGGTTAACAACATTTAACAAGATCGTTAACCTAAAGGTTTCAAAACAACATTTAACATGTAACGACTAACGATGACTTAACGACTCAGTTAAAATGTATATACATGTAGTGTTTTAATATGTATTAATACACTTTTGAAAGACTTCAATACACTTATCAAAATACTTCTACTTAACAAAAATGCTTACAATTACATCCTCGTTCAGTTTCATCAACAATTCTACTCGTATGCACTCGTATTCGTACTCGTACAATACACAGCTTTTAGATGTATGTACTATTGGTATATACACTCCAATGATCAGCTCTTAGCAGCCCATGTGAGTCACCTAACACATGTGAGAACCATCATTTGGCAACTAGCATAAAATATCTCATAAAATTACAAAAATATGAGTAATCATTCATGACTTATTTACATGAAAACAAAATTACATATCCTTTATATCTAATCCATACACCAACGACCAAAAACACCTACAAACACTTTCATTCTTCAATTTTCTTCATCTAATTGATCTCTCTCAAGTTCTATCTTCAAGTTCTAAGTGTTCTTCATAAATTCCAAAAGTTCTAGTTTCATAAAATCAAGAATACTTTCAAGTTTGCTAGCTCACTTCCAATCTTGTAAGGTGATCATCCAACCTCAAGAAATCTTTATTTCTTACAGTAGGTTATCATTCTAATACAAGGTAATAATCATATTCAAACTTTGGTTCAATTTCTATAACTATAACAATCTTATTTCAAGTGATGATCTTACTTGAACTTGTTTTCGTGTCATGATTCTGCTTCAAGAACTTCGAGCTATCCAAGGATCCATTGAAGCTAGATCCATTTTTCTCTTTTCCAGTAGGTTTATCCAAGGAACTTAAGGTAGTAATGATGTTCATAACATCATTCGATTCATACATAAAAAGCTATCTTATTCGAAGGTTTAAACTTGTAATAACTAGAACATAGTTTAGTTAATTCTAAACTTGTTCGCAAACAAAAGTTAATCCTTCTAACTTGACTTTTAAAATCAACTAAACACATGTTCTATATCTATATGATATGCTAACTTAATGATTTAAAACCTGGAAACACGAAAAACACCGTAAAACCGGATTTACGCCGTCGTAGTAACACCGCGGGCTGTTTTGGGTTAGTTAATTAAAAACTATGATAAACTTTGATTTAAAAGTTGTTATTCTGAGAAAATGATTTTTATTATGAACATGAAACTGTATCCAAAAATTATGGTTAAACTCAAAGTGGAAGTATGTTTTCTAAAATGGTCATCTAGACGTCGTTCTTTCGATTGAAATGACTACCTTTACAAAAACGACTTGTAACTTATTTTTCCGACTATAAACCTATACTTTTTCTGTTTATATTCATAAAATAGAGTTCAATATGAAACCATAGCAATTTGATTCACTCAAAACGGATTTAAAATGAAGAAGTTATGGGTAAAACAAGATTGGATAATTTTTCTCATTTTAGCTACGTGAAAATTGGTAACAAATCTATTCCAACCATAACTTAATCAACTTGTATTGTATATTATGTAATCTTGAGATACCATAGACACGTATACAATGTTTCAACCTATCATGTCGACACATCTATATATATTTCGGAACAACCATAGACACTCTATATGTGAATGTTGGAGTTAGCTATACAGGGTTGAGGTTGATTCCAAAATATATATAGTTTGAGTTGTGATCAATACTGAGATACGTATACACTGGGTCGTGGATTGATTCAAGATAATATTTATCGATTTATTTCTGTACATCTAACTGTGGACAACTAGTTGTAGGTTATTAACGAGGACAGCTGACTTAATAAACTTAAAACATCAAAATATATTAAAAGTGTTGTAAATATATTTTGAACATACTTTGATATACATGTATATATTGTTATAGGTTCGTGAATCAACCAGTGGCCAAGTCTTACTTCCTGACGAAGTAAAAATCTGTGAAAGTGAGTTATAGTCCCACTTTTAAAATCTAATATTTTTGGGATGAGAATACATGCAGGTTTTATAAATGATTTACAAAATAGACACAAGTACGTGAAACTACATTCTATGGTTGAATTATCGAAGTCGAATATGCCCCTTTTTATTAAGTCTGGTAATCTAAGAATTAGGGAACAGACACCCTAATTGACGCGAATCCTAAAGATAGATCTATTGGGCCTAACAAACCCCATCCAAAGTACCGGATGCTTTAGTACTTCGAAATTTATATCATATCCGAAGGGTGTCCCGGAATGATGGGGATATTCTTATATATGCATCTTGTTAATGTCGGTTACCAGGTGTTCACCATATGAATGATTTTTATCTCTATGTATGGGATGTGTATTGAAATATGAAATCTTGTGGTCTATTATTATGATTTGATATATATATAGGTTAAACCTATAACTCACCAACATTTTTGTTGACGTTTTAAGCATGTTTATTCTCAGGTGATTATTAAGAGCTTCCGCTGTCGCATACTTAAATAAGGACGAGATTTGGAGTCCATGCTTGTATGATATTGTGTAAAAACTGCATTCAAGAAACTTATTTTGTTGTAACATATTTGAATTGTAAACCATTATGTAATGGTCGTGTGTAAACAGGATATTTTAGATTATCATTATTTGATAATCTACGTAAAGCTTTTTAAAACCTTTATCTATGAAATAAAGGTTATGGTTTGTTTTAAAAATGAATGCAGTCTTTGAAAAATGTCTCATATAGAGGTCAAAACCTCGCAACGAAATCAATTAATATGGAACGTTTTTAATTAATAAGAACGGGACATTTCATAACTCGAATCCAGATTTTTATTATCTAAACCAACCTTATTACGACTCTTCACAAAATTATCAACAATACCAATCTTCTGACCAAATACCACAAAATTTTCAACAAACTCAAAATGAAGAAAATTTCTCGTATAAATTTCAAAATATTATGATGAGTTTTATTGAAAGTCAAACCGAAACTAGGGAATTACTAAATCAACAATGCCAACAAAATCAAGCATCTATTCAAAATCTAAAAAGAGAAATGGATCGTTTGTTTACTATTCTTTCGGAAAGACAATCGGATGATTCATCGGTTGAGTCTCCATTTTATTATCCTAACCCTATTTTACAGGTTTCAAACGACCAAACAATTAATGAGGAGGACTAGGTGCAAATTGAAATTGTAAAAATTAATTCACATAACCCTCCTGAATTAAAAGAATATGAAATCTCTATGAAAAACATAAATGAACGTGGGGTAAATGGAAATAAAAATGATGAGCATTATGATTCCGAGGTCGAAGTGGTAGAACCAGTTAATCATACGCCAGAGATCTTTTCCTGTTATACTAATCCGCTTTGGTATAATGATGAGGAAAATGAGGGTGTTACACCCGAGATCTTTACAGTTTATAATAATTCACTCGCGTATAATTGTGATAATGAGGAGGTCGAATTGATGAAGTCGTCAGAAAACATTGAGGATGAAAAGTTTAATATATTAGAACCACTTGAGAAGTCACCTTCTCATGTGGAATTCGTATATCCTCAAGAGGTTAACATTTGGAATATCTTAAAAAATGATTCATTTGGGCAGGATCCACCTAGGAGAATAAAATTTTTATTGCAAGCCGCACTTAGAGAAGAGTTGTACGTTGACTCTCGGGTTGAGTCATCCTTTTTCGGTCAACTGAAAAAGGATTTATCTGATATATTATATACCACCCGAGATGTAAATGAATGGCTCACTTTTCTAATTCGTGGAACTTTCTCCTCTGATTTTACATGTCGTTCGATAAATATAGAGAAATTTGACCCCGCTAGGCAATAAAGTGTGGGGTCGAGTCGAGAAAACGACTTGTTGAAAAAATCATGTTTTGTGTGCCTTAAATTCATTATGTGATTTATTATAAAAGTAAAAAATAATATAGAGTGCATTTAATTCTTATTAAATTTGTGTGATTTTTTAAAAATCTAAAAAAAATATATTTTTTTTTTATACATTAAGTTTTAAAAATTGAATTTTAAAATTTATAAACGGATAAAGACTAGGTTTTACAACCGAACTTTCCGTTATGAGAAATATAAATTTTATAAATGATATTTTATTTAAATAGTTACTAAGTTAAAAAAAAAATTTATAAAATAATTGTGTTTTTAGTTTATTATATTTTTGTTTATTTATATATATACAAAAATTTTAAGTGTGGGGTAAAATTTTTGTACTATAAATGTACAACCCCATCTTGTGTGTGATTAACATGTTTGTTGACAGGTACTTATGATGATGATGCATTCGACATAACGAAACACTACATTTATATTGTGATAAAGGGATTAGATATATTCATACGATAAGCATTTTACAATGTCCATTTACTTAACTAAGGAAGTTCTAACAACCTTTACACTTTTTGTCCTCTCAAATTTATATATTTTATCTGATTTTATGTAATGAGGGCATTACATAATCTTAAGTGTAGGGTGGGAATATATAAATTCTCGAGAACTTATAACTTGGTGGTTTTTATGAAAAATTTTTAAAATTTTTAAACAAATATATCTAGTCAATTTTTAAAGAAATTACGAGCAATTAAAGATTAGGTGTCAAAAACCGAAATTATTGTCTCCATACATTAAAAATACATAAGAATATTCGATTAAAACCTATAAAAGAAAACCAAGTATAACAGAATTTATAAACCCATATTTTAGGAACCATTTATCACATGTTTCTATGAAGTTTATTGCAGATATCATTGCTTTGGAATGTATAAACCTAAATACCCCATTAAGGAAGTAAAGTCTTCCAAAATAACACACTTGCTAACTTATGTTAGAAGATGTAGTCCAGAACAGCTGTAGGTTGGCGAAAAATCTTGAAAAGTCATCTCTAACATCGGCTGGAAATCCACCTCACCTCAGCATCAAACAGGGTTTTTGGTGGTCAGACTTATCCTAACCATGAGATGGATCTGTCTCGTACAATGGGGGGGCACATTGCAAATTAGCTTTTAAGACTAATGAATCTAATCCCCAGATGGATGATCTCCGTAAAGATCAACCGCATCTATGTTTGACCGCGGTCAACATACAAATGCCATAACAAATTGAGGTGTGCAAACTCATGGTTCACCGATGATATTTGGACACGATATAATTTTATTCTAAAACTTATGCTATTTTATGAATTATATTGTGTAAAACCATTTTTAGGACATTCGGTTTCAAGTTCCATGATACTTCAATTATGGGGGCGGATAGCTTGCTAATCGCCGACTGAGACTTCGGTTTTCAGTTACCCTCAACCGGAATTTGAGGTTAAAACCGGAAAACGTGTCTAGTGTAAAAACTAGCATTCCATTTTATAAAATCATAAAAACATTTTCAAAAGGTCCAATTTTTCCTAAGGATCCAAATTTTTAAACCTTAATCACGAATTTCAACTTTATTTCTGTTGTCAGAATTTCAATTCGTGTGGTGTGTGTGTGATCCAATAAATATCGTGTGATGTTTTCAATTCACTTCATAAAGCGTGTGTTTTCATTTCGTGTGGTGTGTGTGTGTGTGTGATGAATGATTGATATGGAAAATTGTGTAGTATTCCGAGTCTATTAAAAAGATATTATTGTTTGAGGACAAGCAACGTTCAAGTGTGGGGTAATTTGATATTGCTCAATTCATGCATATTCTTAGTCACAATATCAGTCCCAAATGTTATGATTTTATGTGTATTCGAGTAGTTTTCGGTTTGTAATTGGTTAAAATGTCCAAAGCGTCGAATGAAGTGTTATTATGGATTTTCAATGATATAAAGATCAAAATTAAGATAAAATGAAGATTTCTAATGAGCAACAAAAGAGTACAACATCGCGCCTCAAGACTACAAGTTAAAATGATCGAAATCACGAAATCTGAGTGCCTGCACGAAAAAAATCATAACTAAATCATACGGACTCGAAAAAAGGCGAATCAGGTGTCCAGACGTCCGTAACTCAAAAATCTACAACTTTCAAGAAGGAACCTTACGCGAAACGTGTACCAATTTACGCGAAACGCGTAATGTTTGGACGTTTTTCAGATTCCCAATTCACGTGGGCCGGCTAGTTTTAAATCAATTATGTTGGGGCAAGTGTTGGAGCAGTTAGCACAAAAAAAAATAGTTTATGTATTCTTTTTTTTTTTTGCACGCCAAATTAAATATGCTACTTTACAAAAGTGAGATGGACTTTTGGATTATAATAAGAAGAAACAGATGGCATCAATCAATTATATTCGAGCAACTATCACACCTCCAATATTATACCAATACTTTTACAAAGGGGAGCAGGTTGCAGTTTAATAAAAAAAAAATCCATCCACTCTTCAATTCTAGAGGATATAATACGGTGTACTATCAAGTTCAAGGGAATATACACAGAAATATAGAGAACATAGAGATGAGAGATTTTGGAGGAATACACAAATTATTATTTTAGCTACTGGCTCGTTTATTTCATTTTTTACTCCGCACCAATTACTTCAAGTTTCATCCCGTATTAATTTTAAGTTGTAGAATTAGGATAGTTTTATTATTAAGGGTGTATGATACGTGATTAAGGGTATTATTGTGCGAGTGCAAGGGTGCTTTCATTTCCATTTTCTACCATTTGTAATCATTAAATTGAAGACCTTTTGTAAGTTTGTTACTTTCATTTTTTTTTTTTATCATTGTTACTTATTATTATGTTTATGTTTATGTATTTTTATTTTTACACCCGTATCATTATCATGATTAGTTAGTAAATTCCGATAGTGTTCGCTTAGATGTAGATTCCATTAAAATTATCGTTATCAATTTATTATTATTATGTTTATATTTTTATGTTTACCCTAGTATAATGAGTAGCTAATTTCCCTAGTGTTCACTTAGATGTAGAGCCCCTAGTGAAATGGATTGTTACCTTTTGTAAAAGTAAAAATGTAACTCTAGTATTTTTAACATTGAGCCTAATTAAAAGAACCATTATTATGTACTTGGATATTTAACCCCTGTCACTTAATTTATTAGATTAAAATAACGAAAGTTATTTTTATTTATATAAATTAAGCTTCAACATTTAAAAGTGATTTAGACGAACTCATGAATAATTTACTAACACTAAATTAGGAATAAGGTTCGGTGGTTTGGGTAATATCATTAGCTACATAAAAGTGAAATTGTAAAAAGGGAAACCGTTATGATTTGGGTTTTGGTGAAGGTCAAAACTGGGTTGGGTCTCAATTTAAATACTTAGGAACTAGTAACTATCTAAATAAAATCAAATGAAAATTAGATTTAATTTAGTTAGTCGAAACTTTATATTTATTCGAAAGGAAAATATAAGTTTTATACTAAACATTTTAATACGAGCTTAAAACTTAAAACAATCCATGGATCTAGAGGTGATACATTTAAGTAAACACTCCCATTTATATATTACAATTTATTATTATTATTATTATTTATTTACGTATTATTAGACTGATAAAATCAAAACAAAAATATAACCAATTTACCAGTACTGTTTTGTCACATTACTTATACCATACGCGGATCGTGTAGAAAATCACACGAAACGCGTAACTTCAAAAACACACGCGAAACGCGTATATAATTACGTGAAACGCGTAAGTACAAGTACCAGTACTGTTTCGATTTTTATTTAAATTTAATTTTTAATTAATTACTTTAATACTAATATTAATTTATTTCAAGTCATAATATTTATAATAGTATGTAGTACATTAATTCACCTTTTATTAATTTAAATCCAGTAATTTTTATTAGTTGGTAATTATAGTTAATTTTATTTAAATTGTATTTCTATGTTATAATAATAAATTCTTAATCCATTATTATTATTGTTTTAGTTAATTAAAATCCATAACAAACCCCTTTTCTACTAGATTAACTATCGGTAATTTAATCTCTTGAACTCCATTCTCCCTGTGGAACGAATCGGATTTACCAACAAACTAAACTACGCGGATAGGACTAGTTGCCTATATGTGTGTGAAATCAACCTGAATTCATTAAAACACCACATATACAATAAATCAATTCGTGTAATAAAATAAGTCAAATCCGTTCATAAATAAAGGTACTGTTTCACCGCATCAACATGCAATTTATTTTATATTTTGAACACAAGTGGAGGTTGGTTTAAATTATTCATTGTGAGTTGAACAAAAATATTCCCTAGTCTGGTAACTGTAATCACTGGTTTCTACTGGTGAACGCGAATCCTATGGATAGATCTATCGGGTTTGACAACCCCATTTCGAGCTAGTCGCGCTAGCAATTTATAATCGGAATGTTTAGTACTTCGTATTTAGTTGAAGATACACTTGTTCGGTGTATATTATTTATTATGTTTGGCAAGAGTAAATAAATGGTTAAGTGGTTACCAGGTGGCTCACGGAAAATGGAATAATGTTTTTATATGTTTTCTAGCATATAATTTTGTGGTCCAAAATGGAGTTTTTATGTTTTCAAACATAAATTTTTATGGTTTACATTAAATATTGTTTGCAATATTAAACCTATAATTCACTCAACATTTTTGTTGACAGTTACTCGCATGTTTTATTCTCAGGTTCATGATTGATTGCTTCCGCAGTGCTTAGAGAGTCTGCATATTTATGATGGCAGCTTTTGTTAAACATTAACTTGCATTCTATTTTGATACATTTAATAGTGGATGTAGTTGACTTTGTTTTGGTCAACTTTTAGATTAAGTAATAATGTATGGTTTTTCTAAACTTACATATCTTGGTAGGTTTCCTTTATGGGAAATCATTTTTAAATAAAGAATGCAAGATTATTTATCAAATTCATATAGAGTTGTGATCAAGCTGTGGGACCAAGATAATGATGGTCGTCAAGTGTACTTTGACGGGTCGTTTTAAGATGGTTATCTTCTAACGATTGCTTTGGTTTGACTAGCTATATTTACCTAGCAGTTTTTTTTATTGAAAGACAATTTTATGATTATTATTATGTCTCTGAAGAATAAGGAGCCTATTTGGATATGTTATTTCGTTCAAAAAATAGCCGTATAGGCTTTGGTTGTTACGTGAGTTCATACGATAATTACATTCATGTTCTTGTTTGGCCAACGATCCGCCTTTATATTTTGAGTCAAAATCAATCTAGTATTCTGGTTGATATAAGTGGAACTATTCTTAGCAATTATCATTAACAGTAAAATTGCAATGATGTACATGTCATAATTAATATATTAGGTACAACGAATTTTAATATGACCACAACAAATGTTATAGGACAATCGAAATTGAATATGAACTATCTTAATTTAGCTGAGTGGTTACGGCCTTTCTGGGTGTCAGTGAGCTCTCGAGTTCGAGTCTCACCTGGGGATTTTATAATAGAGTTTGTTTTGCACTTGGTTATGAGCCCTTGAGGCACCGCTGTATGAGTCTGTTATATGACAGTTATTCAGGGGGCTTCCCAAGGGTGACTACACGCCAGTGGCGAAGCTAGAATTTTGAATCAATGGTGTCAAAATTAATATTAAAAGTATCAAGTCGCGAAAATTTAACTAACATAGCATGATTCACTAAATATATTAAAAAGATCAAGTTATCGTCTAACACAAATATCCTCTACGATATTTCAATCGTTGAAAATGTTCCATAATTATTAAAATAATTTGAGCTTTATAGCGTAATTGTTCCTATGTTAAAAGCCACTAATAGTACAATGCTTATCTTTTTGAATGGGTATTTTAAGAAAGGCTGGTGTCAAAGTTTAACAATTCGAGATTTTAATGTACAAAACTATAAACTTACATGGTCACAAAATTTTTTCATTGGTGTCAATTGACACCATTATCCATCAAGTGGCTATGTCACTGCTACATGTAGAGTCTGTCATATGACAGTTGTTCGGTGTGACATACTTGACACGTGAAACGGATATGATTGGGTAATGAGAACCCATTTGGTGGTCACACGGCACTGACTACAATCTCGATCGCTGTTAAAAAATTGAAATTGAATATGAACAATACGAAGCTAGTTCCTTCATTATCATAGTTCACTCATTATGACTTTGCTTAAAATTTCAAAGCTAGTGCATTATTCTAGACACGATTATGTAAAAAGGTGCTCGAAATAAAATGAAATTTATACAGAGTAGTTAATATCCGTGGTGTTTGAACTGGCGAAATGATGTATTATACCAAAGGAAAGTGTCATAGATATTCGGTATGAATGCCATAATTCTACCCATATAAAAGTTGGCAATAAACATGAGAAGTACTGAATTGTTATGTTGGTACAATTTTCAGTATAGCGGCTGTAAGGTACCAGTACAAGACAATAGCTGCTCAGTGTGATGACCCGGAAATTTCTGACCAAATTTAAACTTAATCTTTAACATTTCCGACACGATAAGCAAAGCCTATGAAGTTGAATCTCAAAATCTTGAACTACTTTTATATATTTAAATACCCTTCGTTTGTTTTCGACGATTCGCGAACAATTATATGTAAATAGATACATATATACTATAACTTGAAAAGGTAACAATGTATTAATTATTTGATACCGTACATTAAACTTATTGGTTTAAATATCTATTTGAATATATATATATATGATAAGTTGAAATATTTATTATTAAAATTTATTTATAAATAACTTTCAATGTGTATTTAAAAACTGATTTAGTATATTAAAAAGATATATACATATATATAATTTCAAGTTATTTAGTAAACGATAGTAACATTTTCAAATTGCTACAGTACCCAAAATGCTACAGTGTTTTCGAAAATCACTATTTGCTACAGTGAAATTGACTTTGCTACAGTGAATTGCTACAGTGGTATAGTTTAGGGATAATTTAAGGCTATATTTTGACAAAGGTACGAGTCACGAAATGTAAAATGCAAGTTTTCTAAGCGTACGAAAATGCGTTCGAGAAACCGGAACCGGGACATAAGTCGAGTGACGACGTACGACATATCGGAACAAAAATTACAAGTCAACTATGCACGTGAATTTAATATAATATATAATTAATTATATATATTATATATATTATATATTAATATTTATATTATGTCGACAAAGATAAAAACAAATGAACCAGGCTGGTGACAGTTGGCCATGCGATCGCATGGCCATATGCCCATGAAACCATGCAATCACATGGAAGGAGAAATCATGCCACACTATAAAAGCTCGACCATTTCTACTTCTGATTTAATTTAATTTTACTCCGTATTATTTAAATTATTATTATTATTATTATTATTATTATTATTATTAATAAGATTATTATTAATCTTATTATTTTTATTATTAGTGTTATTATTTTTGCTATACAAAAATAATAATGTACATAAAATATTACGACGGAGTGCTGTCCAAGTAATTTTCAAAACGAATTTTCGAGCGAGCTAGAGCTAAGAAAAATATGGGTTATTACCAAGGAAATTATGGGTAATGTTCGGGGGTATTTTTGTGAATCAAACCTCGTGTTTATCATCTCCGATGCGTCTACGTGCTTTCCTGCAATATTGTATATCAATATTAAACAGTGAGTTTCATATGATCCCTTTTACTCTCTACATTTTTGGGCTGAGAATACATGCAAATGCTTTATTAACTGATTTACAATATTTATATGTGTGAGTTTCATTTGCTCCCTTTTTAAATGCTTTTGCAATATATATTTTTGGGCTGAGAATACATACACTTTATTTTAAACACAATGGATACAAGTACATACTAAATTCTATACTGAGTTTGAACCGAAAATCCCTTAGCTTTGGTAACTAGTAACTGTCGGTTATAAGAACTGGTGGGCGCGAGTAGTAGTATATGGATCCATAGGGCTTGATATCCCCGTCCGAGCTAGAGCACTAGCCTTTTAACGGACGTATGCTATTTGAGAAGCGTACACGTTTGTAACGACCCGCCAAAATCGCTATTGACGCGGCACGTTAATCATTGATTCCACAGTGAGGTTTTGACCTCTATATGATACGTTTTGATAAAATATTGCATTCATTAAAGTAAGTGACTTTCTAAACATAGAAAGTTATAAACATGTGGGCAAGTGCTTAGGTATAAGCAAAACCCCGAAATACATAAGTCTTTAATTTACAGGTTGACATCACAGTCCAATTATTTATTACACAACGCAGTTTTATTTTGAATGCAATAAACTTTGTACAAAGCATGAGAGACTCCATGCAGGCAACAAGCACATCACAGCGGAAGCATTCTAAGGACCTGAGAATAAAACATGCTAAAAAGTCAACACGAATGTTGGTGAGTTATAGGTTTAATTGCTCGAGTCATAAACATATATAAAGATAGACCACAAGATTTCATCAAAAGTTTATCAATAGATTCTACGTAACAGAGCACCCTGGTAACTAAACTTAACGCTATAGTGATAATTACCCCATTCGTTTTAATACACGCAAACCAACGTGTCTTAAACTCAAATAACATACGTCCGTTAAAAGGCTAGCGCTCTAGCTCGGACGGGGATGTCAAGCCCTATGGATCCATATACAATTATTCGCGCCCACCAGTCCATATCCTATGTACTGGCAGCTACTAGTTACCAAAGCTAAGGGATTTTCGGTTTAACTCAGTGTAGAATTTAGTATGTACTTGTGTCTTATCGCGTTTAAAATAAATTGCATGTATTCTCAGCCCAAAAATATTTAAAGTATTTAAAAAGGGATCTATAACTCACAGTTCAATATTGCGATTCAATATTGTAGGCAAATTGCGTAGACGTAATGATGGTAGACGACTGTATGGTTGGCCTTGGATTCAAGAACAATACCCCGAATAATACCCAATATTTCCTTAGCTTAAAGCGGTTTGAAACCCGAATTAAAAACACCCTCGTATATACCTTATTATTATTAAACTTAAATTTAAAATTAAAATTATAATATAAATATAAATATTGAGAGATAAATGTGAAAAAAATTCGTCGAACGAACTGCGTATTTATATTACTTTTCGATTTACTGTAGCTCATAGTGTACTGTAGCAAATAGTGTTTTACTGTAGCAAATAGTGTTTACTGTAGCAAATAGTGTTTTACTGTAGCAAATCACTGTAGCACTGTAGCAAAATACGGTTTCACTGTAGCAAATAGTGTTTTACTGTAGCAAATTGTGTTTTACTGTAGCAAAGTAATTTTTACTGTAGCAAATAGGGTTTTACTGTAGGAAAGTCGTTTTTACTTGTACATATATATATACATACATATAATTGTTCATGAATCGTCGAGAGTAGTCAAAGGTAATTGTATATATGAAACAGTTCTAAAATTTTGAGACTCAATCTAACAGACTTTGTTTAACGTGTTAAAATAATAAATCGTATAGAGAATTGGTTTAAATTAGTCGAAATTTTTCGGGTCATCACAACGTTGGTTTGCGTGTATTATTAAGATGATTATACAAAGGGTATAAATTATATATACGTTAAGTTTAGTTACCAGGGTGCTCAATTTCGTAGAATATTTTGATAAACGTTTCGGATGAAACAACTGAAATCTTGTGATCCACCTTTATATACAGATTATACGAAACATTAAAACTATGAACTCACCAACCTTTGTGTTGACACTTGTTAGCATGTTTATTCTCAGGTTTCCTAAAAGTCTTTCGCTGTTTGCTTTGATGTTAGACAAGCTATGTGCATGGAGTCTTACATGACATATTTTTCAAGGAAACTTTGCATTCACCAAATCATCACCATGTATCTTATTTTGACTGCATTGTCAACGTAAGTACTGTTGTAAACTATTATTTATGGTGATTGTCTATATGTAGAAATCATCAGATGTCGAAAACCTTTGATTTAAATATTCATTTATGGTGTGCCTTTTCAAAAGAATGCAATGTTTACAAAACGTATCATATAGAGGTCAAATACCTCGCAATGAAATCAATGAATGACGTGTTCGTCCATATGGATTTGGAGTGATCGTCACACTCAGCGTGTGGCGTATAATGTTGATTGTTGTTTGCCCTTGAGAAATAATCTATGCAGACCTGAAACACGGATGTATGATCCGTGGGGTGGCCTTAATCAATCTGAGGATCGATCTGAAATTGATCCGTATAGCGTAATGCTGCTAAGCGGCTAATGTGCATTTAGAGTGAGAAAGAACTGTGTGAGAGAGAAAGTGTACTTCTCTCTGACTGAAGTTCAGATCAGAATGATGTGAAATGTGGTGACCCAGGGGGTCTATTTATAGGCGTAGAATGTCCGAAATTCTAGGGATACACGTGTCAATTACTGAGTGGTTCTGTTACACGAAATATTCGGAAGGTCGGTAGCGTGTGCTGATGTGGCTGCGTGCCGTTCACGTGCTGAGCTAAAGGACTTATGCATAGAAGCTGCCTGCAGGGCTTACGCTTGACGCTGGGCGGCCTGCTGAACACTGGGCGGCAAATACTGAAAACCGCCAAATTTTTTTATCTTTTGTGCTCTTTAATCCATTTTTCTGTATAAAAATGGTGTTTTTATGCATCACCATTAAGTCCCCCCAGTTTAATGTCTTTACTTTTGTAAAAAATAAAGTCATTAAACTAAAAATAAAAGATGCCTTTTTCCTCGAAGACACAAAACTACTGTAGCCGTCTGATTTTCTGTTCTGACGTCACATTTCCAATTGCCCCCAAAATCTTTTTGATTTATTTTCAAATTTTAAAGTGTTGTCCAATTGATCTGACCCATACACGTGTATCAATCTCATCCTTTTACCATCCATCAGTTTGATTATAAATAAGCCATTCCTCTTTTCTTTTTCCTCTTCCGAAAACCGATCATCTGCTTTGAAGATAACCGCAATTATTCATTTTAGCAAATCTGTTAAGTGCAAGGTTAGTGTGACGCTTCGTACAAAACCATTGTGTACGATTCGTCAACAACAGGATCTTTACACGGTCGAATACTACATGCTATTTGAAAACCATTTTTACATTCATAAAAGATAGTGTTTACAAAAGATAACGTGACACAAAGGTCGTTACAAAGTCATTATTTGAAAATAACATAAACTACGAATGCAAAAGAAAAGTTCCATGATTGAGACATCTCTAAGTAATGCAGCGGAATTCTAGCACAGCAGGTCCTTAACAGCAAGTTTAAACACCAAGACAGCAAGTCTAAACAGCGGAAGTAACAAACCTCTAAGCACCTGAGAAAACATGCTTAAAAACGTCAACAATAATGTTGGTGAGCTATAGTTTAAGTTGTAACAGTAATATAAGGTAGGCCACGAGATTTCAGTGTTCCAAAACAGTATGAAAAGTATATGTTTAACCGTGGGCACTTGGTAACTAACTTAACGTTTATAACCCCCTAAAAGTATACTTGGCGAGTGCGTATGTTTACGAATTATTAAACACCCGTTAAATGCTAGCGCGACTAGCCCGAGTGGGGATGTCAAATCCTATGGATCCATATCTAAGATTCGCGTTCACTGGTTCAAAAACCAATGACTAAACATTACCGAGCTAAGGGGAAAGTTTATGCCGTTGTATAACCCACACATATATAAAGTTCAAGTACTTATGCCTAGTATGTAAAACGTAAAAAGCGCATGTATTCTCAGTCCCAAAATAGTTAAAGTAAAAAGGGATGCTATAACTCACAGTGATAAGAGCGGTAAAGTCGATAATGAAAGTATGCAAGTAGTAAGTCGGCCCGAAAGGTCGTCAACCTAAGTCAAAGGTTACTAGGTCAGTATGTTATCCTCATAAATTCTAATAGTGCATAAAATAAGTTTAAGTGTCATCATCATCATCATTCATCATTGTAAAAGTTAAGTAAGTTTAACAAGTATAGAGGTCGAAACAATAGGCTGGCTTTGATCAGCTGCTACGGCCTCTACGTAAATCGAAAAGATGTGTAATCAGTGGACATGGCTCTGTATGGGAGTCCTCTAGTTTTTGACCAATTTCCAGAACCAAAATCGTCTTCGTTTGACCATGGTGATAGCTTAAGTGCGAGTAGGTCAGAAATTTCAGCACAACGTTAATAGGGTGTAGTGACTTTCGGAAGGCCATAAATCGTAAACCGTAACTCGGATTAAGACGAGGTCTAAACAGAAAATCATCTACTCGAACCGAACTAACTGAAAATTAACTTTACAGTAGCCCATGTGGTCTGATCAGATCCCAAAAACAGTAAGCAATGTGCTCTGGTGGGGTTCTTAGTGTTTGATGCTCATCACGGTTCTCATCCTTGATACATGTAGCTTCAAGTGTACAACTCATTGATGGGTTAGCATCACCTTGACCAAGATTCTACCATCAACACACAATATATTAAGACCAAGTAAGAACACAACTCATTTAAGAGTCTTAGATGGATGATGAACCAAGGTTACATCATATCCTTAGTCTTAACACAATTACAAGTTACATTTACAACTAAAGCTACAAACTTTACTTCAATCAAGCAAGTATGAATATAATCTAAGTCAAATAAAGTGATGGAACCCTAATCTAGAAAGCTTGGATCCTTTTCACACAAGTTATAAGGTCACAAAGCTAGAAAGCTTGAACCTTTAGTGTTCTTGAAGAACTTGAGGCATAAAGCTTAGATCTTTAAGTTATATGAAGACCATAAACACAAGTTTTGATCTTTATAACAAAATAATGAGATCATAAGTTAGGAAACTTAGATCCAACAAAAGATATGAAGATTCAAGCTAGAAAGCTTGCATCTTGGTTGTTCTTGAAGATCTTGAAGCATAAAGCTTGGATCTTTAAGTTACATGAAGATTACAAACACAAGTTTGAATCTTTATAACAAAATGGCAAGATTAAAGTTAAAAGATATAGATCTACAAAGTAGGTGAAGATTCAAAGCTAGAAAGCTTGAATCTTCCATGTTCTTAAAGGATTCAAATCCATGTTTGAATCTACAAGATGTAATCAAGATCAAAAGCTAAAAAGCTATACCCATGATGATGATGATGATGATGAATTCATGAGAGAGAGAGAGGAAGAAGAAGAAGAAAAATCAATACTTACACTTTTTAGAGAGAGAAAGAACTAGAGAAAGAATTAGAGAGTGAGTGTGTGTAAATTACAAATGAAAGAAAGTGTAAAATGGATGGAATGAGGCTTGTATTTATAGGTGAATGAGGTGAGGGGAGGGGGGTTTGGCCGTGATTTTGGAGGGGGGACAAGGGAGACCAACTTTTGCTTTTTGGTTAATGGTTGTCTAAAGTTGGTGCTTATGTTAGGATCCCATGCAACATTAAGGATAATACTTGACATAAATGCTAGTATGTTCCCTCTAATAAATGGGCATTGGTCTTACATATTAATGGGTCACTAGCTATTAATAATTGGGCTAATTAAATAGTCCACTAACTAGTGTAGGGTGGGCTAAGGTCCAACAAGGTAGAAAGTCCAACAAAACTAACTAGTAAGCATAAGTAAATTACTACGCGTAATTAAGCATCCAATAACCCTAGTAATTATTATTATAAAATAATAATTAAGATTTCGTAGTCATAATATTCCGATTACGACAAAAGTTAAACGTGTACACAGTACACAGTTTGTTCGTAACGTCAAGTGACACTAACGGTCATAATGGCTTCCGTTGATCAAGTTAAGTATCCTACGTACTTAAAGGCACATTTTAACACATAAATGAAAGTAAGCCATATGTATAAAGATTCCAGAGTATAAAGTAGCACAGTACGCACAAATACACAGTTTCGTGAAAGCACAAGGTACAAAAGCAAGTCAAAAAAGCCGGGTCGTTACATTACCCACCTGTTAAAGAAAATTTCGTCCCGAAATTTTGAGGAGTGACCAACAATGGTACCGTATTTGAATAAGAAGGAGCGTATCAAAGTCCTGAGAGACTCGTGGGCTCAAAAGTGAGCGATTTACCTTGAAAGGTATTTGGGCGTATAAAAGAAAGAATAGGTATATGCCATTGATTAAGTCTCTTGTCCTAAGAGATCAACACATTGATTTCATTTTTGGTTAACATGAGTATGTCATCTGAATATATCCAGAAAAGGAAAGATGATGTTTTTAGCCCTACATGCATCTTTAGTAAGCTGGATGCATGAAATACGTCATGAATGTTACTATACTCATCTAAACATTGAGCGCTTATGTCACAATACAAGGCTGACAGATAGAATGGAAAACATGGTGATCACAACATACTGCGTGTGAGCTTATCCTTGGATGAAATGAAAGCACAGTTCCATAATGTAACTTTATCCTTTCAGTTACATGTTGAAGTTAGGATTAACATTAACTAGATCAACATATAGTTGCAACCAACGGAGGAAGGAATATGTAGAGTATCCACATCAGCATCGTAAATGTTTTAAGCAGTCCCCTTCCAAAAGGATAACAAGGTTCATAGATTCTCAAAGTGTCTTATATTACATTTTTTAAAGAAAATCGCACGAAAGGTGTGATCTTTGAACGAGAGTGAACTCTTCTAGCGGGTTGTTCTGAATTTATCCTTATACTTAAGGAGATGCGCGGATGAGAAGATATGTGAACCCTTGGTCATAAAGAATGGTTTACTCCAAGTGAAAAGAATCTCAAAAACGATTCCTCGTACCTCAGGCTACTGATTTATAGAGATGATGTTTGCGAGGGTGTTGCGATTAGTCACAAAATATTGAGAGTAGAAACCCATCTAGTGCTTTTCCTACAATGGGGTGACCACTGAGTGTATCTCAGAAATCTGATTTATCGGCCCGCATTTTTGCCAAGTCTAACCTTAAAAGGAACATTTCATGAGCGCAAAGACTTCTTAATAAATTTCGTAAAACTACTACCCAAAGTGGCTCAAGAGTTTTTAACAAGGATTTTAATAGTAAGTTTTATCCCTAACGGAGGGCGAGAAGAAGTGTGATCCACACATGGTGTAGTCTAATACGAAAACCTTTAATAAAATCAACCAAGGAAGTTTTGAAAAACCTTTAAATGTTTGATGTGACAACATAAACGGAACGAAGTTCCTAGTAAATTTAGAAGTATGTACAATGTGTACCATTTTGCACAAAACTATTTGACTCAAGTTAAACAACTCAATAAAGGAGCGATTTTTAAATAATTTGAAGGTATAACTTAGTATGTACTAACCAAAATAAGTAAGGATAAATTTATACATATACGATTTTATAAATCGTATAAGTGACAGAGAAGTTTTTAGTACTTACACTTGTCCATAAATCTCGTGAGGACCGCACAAATAAGCAACGTGTAAAAATTTTGATAAACATAGTTTTTCGTATTTCAGAGGTTATGATTTGAAAAAGATTGGGTGGAAAATCTTTGAATCGTCGGGTGACATGTTACTAGGTAATAAAAACTAATGAATTAAATGTAGTTTTGATAATTGTCAGGACATAAGTCTTTGGGCCAAAAATGTTCACGTGTGAAGTCGTTACTAAAAAGTGAGGTATGAAGGATAGAGCATGAGGATGAGAGGTTAATCACTTCTTGACTTTGCAAAATGCCAAACAGGTTATGACTAATACTAAAGTCGGAATACTGATGGTGTTAATATCGCTAGATGAGAATATCTTGGAATAAGTCAGGACTTAGAGTTATGTAAGAAAGATCATCGCTCCACCAGGTGTGGCAAATAGGGTCCCTGGGGTAATGCCATGATTTTGAATGGTTTAAGTGTTAGTGGATGTCCGAAGACTCTGCATGAAGTGGTAGTAAGTGCCTTCATCACATACACACACACATGAATCTCTCAATTTCGACGGTTGTCAGTCTTCGTGATGACTTGGATACGAATAAGCAACGAAAAAGTTTATATAATAAGCAACGAAAATTTTATAGAAATCATTTAAGGTGACAATGTAAGAAAATAAACGAAGTTCTTAGTAAATTAGGGTTATGTACAACACGTACCATTCAAAGTAAAATATATTTTGAATAAAGGATTTGATTTGTAAAAGTGAAAGTAAAATTTCATATGTATTTGTCAAAATAAATAATTATTTACTTTAACATATACGGTTTCTAAAATTTGTATCAATGACAATAAAATAAATTTTTATAAAACTTTGAGAGGGTCGCACAGTAAAATAGTGTGTGTAAAATTTTGGCAAACAAAATTTTCAATTTTTGGAGGTTACAAGTGAGAAAAAGATTAAGTAAAAGATTTTGAAAATTTCGGGTAACATTTGAGCATCAATGTCACGAGGTTATGAAAACTATTGTATTTAAATGTGGTTGATGACTTTTAGTAGGACATAAGTCCTTTGACCAAAAATGCTTAAGTGTGAAGTTGTTGCTTATAAGTGAGATACGAATGGGAGAGTATGAGGAGGAGAATTAACTACTCATTGATTTTGGAAAATTTTGAACTGGTATGACTAATATCGAAGTAAGAAGGATGATGTTGTGATTATCATCAAATAAGAAATTTCTCGGAATAAGTTAGGATTTAGAGTCGCGTAAGAATGAGTATCAAATAAGATTCTTTGGTAATCTTTAATATAGAATTTGAATTGCTGAAGTGACGGGATATAATTTCCTTTATGTATCGTTGTGCAAGTTTGTCCATTGTATCGGTTTCTTTCATGTCTAGAAAGTGAGCAGATTTGGTGAGGCGTTCAACGTTAACCCAGATAGTGTCATAACCGCCTACCGTCCTTGGTAGCTTCGTGATGAAATCCATTGTTATTCCTTCCCATTTCCATCGTGGGATTTTGGGTTGTTCAAGTAACCTAGATGGCTTTTGGCTCACCATTCTCGCGAGGTATATGAAAAATCTTCTTACTATAAATAACTTTCGTTTTCATCCTTGAAAGCCAGTCCGTTCCAACTATATCTTATTATACTACCGTGGAAAATTCTATCAAACTTCTCAAATAACATCTGCTTGTACGTAGGTAACTAATCCTTTCCAACCACTACCTTAAAACTTCCAAGTTTTGTTGACATGAGGTCATCTCCAAATGACCCACCTGTTAATTTTAAGGTATTACCTTAAATTATTCCTCTATCTCTGCCAGCTTACCATTTGCTTGTCCTATAGAATACTTAACCCTCATGGTTGTTGATGGCTTATTAGTCATAACACTAAGGTCCTTAGATATAAGGTTTCTATCGCTCTAGTACTAAACAACTCCTAGACAATAAAACGTTGTGACGAAACATACCCTAACTAAAATCAGGATCCATGCGGGTCTCCATAGCTGAGATAACGATTGTTCTATCGCAAGTAAGTCCAACGTTTTTCCTATTTGAGAACTTTTTCCTTAAGTGTCCAGGGTGTCTATATCATTAACAGATTTTTGGGTTATCAATTCTGCAATCAAGGCCCTTTTTGTATAGTATCTGGGCTACACGATTATTCTTTCCCTACCTCTAATAGACCATAATGCGTATACTCAAGTTGTTCCTACCAAAATTTTCTATGAATCACTTCATATTCCTTATATAGTAACATTGGGACTTCTGCATGATTTACTTCAATATAATCACGCTGGCCTGGTGTCATTATATTGTACTAAATCGTACGTTCATTCCAATATCACCCCATACGGTCAATGTAACGTAATCACTTCAAGTTCTATTCAATTTCATCTAACGGCACTTTATCTATGCTATCTCAAAACAAAATCTACATAATCAATCTCACGGTTTCTTGGTGTGGGTGCGTAGGTTCCGTAGATCATGCATCATTGCCTAAATGTCCCGGAATTTTCTTCAAAATTTCCGGGCTCAGGTAATGTCGTTAGGTTCCTTTCTAGGAATTCAAGTTGGGTCTCGCATCAAGTTGTACGTGTAGCAAGTAGTAATACGATATGTTTTGAGGCGGTTCCCAAGTCTTTGGGTATGGCTGAGCATCAGTGGAAGACACTATGACCTTGTGAAAGGAGATGCCTTCCCGAGTTCTCCAATGCCTAAGAGTGTTAGGGACCTAAGTCCAGAAGTTTCGTTAGATCGTCGAGTAGTGGTGAAGAATGAAAGAGATAAGTGACGGTCATGAAAGCGTACGGGATACGGGTCACCTTGCGGGAACTGAACAACCTTCTAATGTTCATACGTTGTACGTGGCTAGTTAGAGTGAGCTCGGGGTGCGGTTACTCTGACAAGTCCTCACATATCTCCTCCTCCGAGTATCAAATATAGTGGGCGTGTAATCCGAGGGGTACTCCTCCTAGATTGCGTGAAGTAATGTTTCGATCTCTGGAATGGTGGAACGGTAGTAACAGGGGGATTACAATACTAGTCCTTAGGGTTAGACGAGTGGGAAAGGGTTCAGAAAAACATCTGATCTAGGAAAGATAAATTCTCCAAGTCGGTACAGCGAAAATCAGACGGGTAGCAAGCATGTAATCAGGCATAGTAACTACAGCAGCCTAGATCGTCTACAGCAGTATATAGCATGGCAATAATACCAAATCGTACAGAAGTATCATGCAATCGAAACCAGATAATAGCATGCAGTAATGAAAATCAAGTAGCAGTATACGTCATATAGCAGTAAAAGTAAGCAGTAACAAGTAAACGAGCAAGTTGTAAATTAGTCCTATTAGTGAATCCTACTCGGTCTGGTCTAGACTCACTAATGCAACCTAATTCCCTGCACCCAATGCTCTGATACCAAATGTGACACCCCGTACAAAACCATCGTGTACGATTCGTCAACAACAGGATCTTTACACGGTCGAATACTACATGCTATTTGAAAACCAGTTTTGCATTCATAAAAGATAGCGTTTACAAAAGATAACGTGACACAAAGTTCGTTACAAAGTCATTATTTGAAAATAACATAAACTACGAATGCAAAAGAAAAGTTCCATGATTGAGACATCTCTAAGTGATGCAGCGGAATTCTAGCACAGCAGGTCCTTAACAGCAAGTTTAAACACCAAGACGGCAAGTCTAAATAGCGGAAGCAACAAACCTCTAAGCACCTGAGAAAACATGCTTAAAAACATCAACAATAATGTTGGTGAGCTATAGTTTAAGTTGTAACAGTAATGTAAGGTAGGCCACGAGATTTCAGTGTTCTAAAACAGTATGAAAAGTATATGTTTAATCGTGGGCACTTGGTAACTAACTTAACGTTTATAACTACACTTGGCGAGTGCGTATGTTTACGAAGTATTAAACACCCGTTAAATGCTAGAGCGACTAGCCCGAGTGGGGATGTCAAACCCTATGGATCCATATCTAAGATTCGCGTTCACTGGTTCAAAAACCAATGACTAAACGTTACCGAGCTAAGGGGAAAGTTTATGCCGTTGTATAACCCACACATATATAAAGTTCAAGTACTCGTGCCTAGTATGTAAAATGTAAAAAGCGCATGTATTCTCAGTCCCAAAATAGTTAAAGTAAGGGATGCTATAACTCACAGTGATAAGAGCGGTAAAGTCGATAATGAAAGTATGCAAGTAGTAAGTCGGCCCGAAAGGTCGTCAACCTAAGTCAAATGTTACTAGGTCAGTATGTTATCCTCATAAATTCTAATAGTGCATAAAATAAGTTTAAGTGTCATCATCATCATCATCATCATTCATCATTGTAAAAGTTAAGTAAGTTTAACAAGTATATAGGTCGAAACAATAGGCTGACTTTGATCAGCTGCTACGGCCTCTACGTAAATCGAAAAGACACGTAATCAGTGGCCATGGCTCCGTATGGGAGTCCTCTAGTTGCTGACCAATTTCCAGAACCAAACTCGTCTTCGTTTGACCATGGTGACAGTTTAAGGGTGCATTTGTTTGTCTCTTAATGGAATGATTCAGCGCTGAATGCTGAACCATTCAGCGTGTTTGTTTCTGACCTCTGAATGACATATGGTGCTGAATGGTTCAGAATTCATTGCTGAACCATTCAGAGTTGAAACACTCTTTTAATCATTAAGAGCCTAATTTTTATGTAATATTCTTTTCAAATCATATCCAGAACGTTTAACCAACAAATATATTGTATTTTCTATTCATGTAACACGTTAATAAGGTAATTTTACTCAATTCATATCGTTCATTTAAAATGATTATCAAACAGCTTATTTTCATTCAGAACAAACTTTATTCAGAGGTTGTGAACCATTCAGCGCTAAATCATTTAGTTTTATCAAACGCACCCTAAGTGCGAGTAGGTCAGAAATTTCAGCACAACGTTAATAGGGTGTAGTGACTTTCGGAAGGCCATAAATCCTAAACCGTAACTCGGATTAAGACGAGGTCTAAACAGAAAATCATCTACTCGAACAGAACTAACTGAAAATTAACTTTACAGTAGCCCATGTGGTCTGATCAGATCCCGAAAACAGTAAGCAAGGTACTCTGGTGGGGTTCTTAGTGTTTGATGCTCATCACGGTTCTCATCCTTGATACTTGTAGCTTCAAGTGTACAACTCATTGATGGGTTAGCATCACCTTGACCAAGATTCTACCATCAACACACAATATATTAAGACCAAGTAAGAACACAACTCATTTAAGAGTCTTAGATGGATGATGAACCAAGGTTACATCATATCCTTAGTCTTAACACAATTACAAGTTACATTTACAACTAAAGCTACAAACTTTACTTCAATCAAGCAAGTATGAATATAATATAATTCAAATAAAGTGATGGAACCCTAATCTAGAGAGCTTGGATCCTTTTCACACAAGTTATAAGGTCACAAAGCTAGTGTTCTTGAAGAACTTGAAGCATAAAGCTTAGATCTTTAAGTTATATGAAGACCATAAACACAAGTTTTGATCTTTATAACAAAATAATGAGATCATAAGTTAGGAAACTTAGATCCAACAAAAGATATGAAGATTCAAGCTAGAAAGCTTGCATCTTGGTTGTTCTTGAAGATCTTGAAGCATAAAGCTTGGATCTTTAAGTTACATGAAGATTACAAACACAAGTTTGAATCTTTATAACAAAATGGCAAGATTAAAGTTAAAAGATATAGATCTACAAAGTAGGTGAAGATTCAAAGCTAGAAAGCTTGAATCTTCCATGTTCTTGAAGGATTCAAATCCATGTTTGAATCTACAAGATGTAATCAAGATCAAAAGTTAAAAAGCTAGACCCATGATGATGATGATGATGAATTCGCGAGAGAGAGAGGAAGAAGAAGAAGAAAAATCAATATTTACACTTTTTAGAGAGAGAAAGAACTAGAGAAAGAATTAGAGAGTGAGTGTGTGTAAATTACAAATGAAAGCAAGTGTAAAATGGATGGAATGAGGCTTGTATTTATAGGTGAATGAGGTGAGGGGAGGGGGGTTTGGCCTTGATTTTGGAGGGGGGACAAGGGAGACCAACTTTTGCTTTTTGGTTAATGGTTGTCTAAAGTTGGTGCTTATGTTAGGATCCCATGCAACATTAAGGATAATACTTGACATAAATGCTAGTATGTTCCCTCTAATAAATGGGCATTTATCTTACATATTAATGGGTCACTAGCTATTAATAATTGGGCTAATTAAATAGTCCACTAACTAGTGTAGGGTGGGCTAAGGCCCAACAAGGTAGAAAGTCCAACAAGACTAACTAGTAAGCATAAGTAAATTACTACGCGTAATTAAGCATCCAATAACCCAAGTAATTATTATTATAAAATATAATTAATATTTCGTAGTCATAATATTCCGATTACAATAAAAGTTAAACGTGTACGCAGTACGCAGTTTGTTCATAACGTCAAGTGACACTAACGGTCATAAAGGCTTCCGGTGATCAAGTTAAGTATCCTACGTACTTAAAGGCACGTTTTAACACATAAATGAAAGTAAGCCATGTGTATAAAGATTCCAGAGTATAAAGTAGCACAGTACGTACAAATACGTAGTTTCGTGAAAGCATAAGGCACAAAAGCAAGTCAAAAAAGCCGGGTCGTTACAGTTAGTGATCACTCATCTTTCTCTCTTACTTGAATTTTTTACTTTACATACTACCATGGCCGAATCCAGCAGCACTTCTTCCCATAGAGACAATCGTGATGTGAGCACCATTCCGTCAAGTATTACCGAAGCCGAAATAGATAGACTATGTATAGAGTATAGGAATCTTAGATTGATGAATCCCATGGTTCCTTCTTCTAGTGATAGAGCAAACAATCCTCCCAAAAAGATGATTACACTATATAAGCTTCAACTTACTATAGGTAACCTTCGTATTCGACTCACTGTTTTCCTTCAACAACTTCTATCTCATTATGGGATTGGCCTTAGCCAAATTCATCCATTTGGATTACAAAAAATTGTGCTTTTTGAATTGTTATGTAATGCTGTTGATAAGATGCCCAATATAAATGTTTTTCACGAGTTATTTAGAACTCGACTGGTGAGCAAATGCTGGTATATATTTGATTGTAAAGCTTTCACTGGAACGAAAGAAACGTCTTTAAAAAGATGGAAAGAACCCTTCTTCTTTGTCAACGAAAGGGTTATCCAGGATAATTGGGCAAATATTCGAAAATGGAGGAAAATCAAAATAGGAGTAAGTAAATCAATCATATCGTCTGATGATGAAAGAACAACTGTTGAAGAGTGGAAGTCATTGGAACTTCCACAATGTTCATATACTGATAACGAAGCCATTTTAGTCCGTTGTGGGATGAGTGACAGTTGGCGTACTAGATTTGCACCAGTGCTGCACTGGAAAGGCTGTGGTAGGCATTTTATAAATATGTTATGCTTGCATTATGTCAGTGTAAAATGTATTCTTATATGCTCGATATTCAATGTGTTCATCTTCTGTAGAAGAAGAAATGCATGTCTTTAAAGTGTTCAAGAAGGCCAATTTGGATTCCCTTACTGTTACTGAACGGCCAAAAACTGCTGTAGAACTTGAGGCTGATAAGGCCAAAGACACTGTGTTTGAAGAACAACTTAAGAGCCCTGAATAGCCTACGGAAGGCGGCAGTGATGAAGCTGCACAGCCTTCCTCATCTGATGTGGAAATTATTGAGGCTAATCCAAAATCGCCTACCGCAAAGAAGACTGGGAAACACACAAAGCGTTTGTGGAATCGTGCAGCTGGTAAAGCTCCCCAACAAACAAAGAAAAGAAGTATGTCTATTTTCTTTTGTCTTGAAATAATATCTATAATATTTGTTAATGCTAATCTGTAAAGTTGATTATCTATGATGTAGAACTGATTTTGCCAACAGATGATGATGAAACCACTGCTAGTGGTGAGAAGAGTGGCAAAGCTGCTGATGCTGAAGATGATGATGATGAAGAAGAAGAGGATGAAGAAACATATGAGAATAATACCGTTAGCACTCCTCCTTTCACTAACCCATTGACTTCTACAAGAATAGGTACAACACAATCTTCTTCATCTTCTCAGTCACCTTCCGTTGTCCCTCTGGCCGGCTTAAGAAGCTTTTTGGAAAATCCTATTAATAAATCTGACAGTTTTACCGATTTTCTGAAGGTACATATTACCAGTTAATTCGTGGAAATCTATTTGTATTGTCTACATTGTTTGTAGTTTTTGAATGTATGCTTTTTTTGCAGGGAAGTATGATTGCTGATCTTTCTTCATCTCTAACGGCAATGACCCTTTAGCAAAGTTGCCAATCTACTGCTGCATCATTGGTACTTCTAAATCACCATGTACTTCATGGTTTGAAAATGCAAGAAGCTCAAGCAACTCTTGTTGACAATGCTGTCCAAAATGCCAGCAAGCTAAAAAGAATTGAAGTTGAGTTGAAGGATGCCAATCTGAAATGGAAAACAGCAGTTGACTTGGCAAAGAAGAAAGAGGAGACAATTCAATTGGTTGAGAAAAAGTGTGTTGCTGAGAGGACTGAAAAAGAGAAACTGATGGAGGAGAAGGATAAATTATTGAAGGAAGTGGAAGAGTTGAAGAAAATGTTGGAACAATAAAAGTGTCTTGTTGACAAAAAAACTATTGCTACTGCTGCCTCAGAGAAGAAGTTTATTGATTTGAAGAACGGTGTTCCTGCTCTTGTGCAGAGGGTGTTAAGTTCTGGGCTTGTTGGCCAAACTTTTCACAAGTATTTATTAGCTGCAATTGATAAGGATATTTCTGATGCTACTAAGGAAATTGTAAGTGCTTTACCTGAGAAATCGGATCCTTTACCTGCCACCATTTCAAAATATATCAAACCTGATGCTGAAGAGAAGTTGCAGGCTGCAATAAATGATGTTACTTTTCTGAAAATTGTATCTGTGGAGGAAGTTTGCAGTAGGGAGGATGTGTCTATGGAGGACATTTTGAATGTACCTATTTGAAAGTACAATAAAATTGATCTGTAGTAACATGTAACTTCTTTATGTTGACCATATGTATATATTCTACTGTTATATTTGATCTTGTTATGATTGTTGCTTTTCTTGATTAACATACAGCTGCGGTTTATATGCGTAGCCATTGCAAGCTATAGAAAGCTTGAATTTCATATATCATATCATATGAAATGATTTTTGCCTTAAACTGATTTTTGACATGATGCATGTATTGATCTGTTATCCGTCATCTGTTTTTCGTAATGCATCATTACATGATAACTCTTTAGGAATCAGAGTTGCACTGCTACTTAAATGGTGTGATGTATACAGGTTAAAATTGTATATCTGTTTTTTTATCCTCGTTCAGCAAAACGCGTATAATTGTACAGAATATATCAAACAATTTATTCGTTCTCCGTTCTGCATTAGAGCATTTGTTTTGTAAAGAAATATTGAGAATTCTCAAACAACTCCTGAAGTAGGATATGAATCAATCATAATATTTTTATGTTATTTACATGTCGTAAAAATTGATAAGTCTGTTGGAAAAAATTCTGTTTATAGAATAAGTAATGTTCCGTTTAGCGTGTTACGCTCAGGTATTTTGCGGCTTATAAAATACACTTGTATTTAATATAAATGGATTTATGCCATTGTGATAAACCATTCTGTATGTCATGACATTATGAGATCTTTATTTTTACCTCGGTGCCCTCTAGCCAAGTAAACACTTTACGCTAGCCGATCCCTTGTATCTATAATGTTAACACAAGAGCCTTTACCATCGGGGGCATAAAAATTCCTTGCCTTGTGTGGGTAGGTATGAATGCTATGCTTTACATTCGTAACGCATAACGCTTTGCGTGAGAAAAATTAAAATTTTATTGATATTATATTGCCGCACATACAACATTTTGTGCAACATCTTCATATGGGGTGATCAATCCCAATTAGAAAACTACAAAAAGTGTACTGTGCTTTGTCTGAACTGATGGAAAATAAAAAAACATGATAAACAAACTGCTCTGCACGGTTAATGCTAACATGCTGTTTTCCATGCAGCGTGTTGCGTCTTGCTTTTAAAGTTCCCACTTTTTGGGCGGTTTGAAATACCCATTCACATTATTTCTGTTAAACAACTGTCTCGACGGTCCTCCTTGAACAAAATTCCCTTGAGCTTCATAAACAACAGATCTTTCTCTTGTTGGTCCAACGTATTCAGAGTGTACTACTGCCACACCATTTGGTGTTGGGAACCTCAATTCTGCATGCGGTGTAGAAGTAATTGCTCCAAATTTGCGAAGAGTTCGCCTACCAAACAATGCATTAAATCTTGATCTGCCATCAAGAACTGTAAAGTCTACAATTTCTGTTCGGACTAAAGGGTGTGTTCCCAATGTGACATCCAGTTTCGCTTTACCAAATGCTCTCATTGATTTGCCCGTGATGCCAGCAATCTTCAAGTTCGTGTAGCGAATCCTATCCTTCACGCTGAACGGATAACTTTAAAATAATGCAAATATAAAATATCTGATTCACTACCTGTGTCAGTATAGATTCAAGTGATATTTCTGTTTGCAATTACAGATGAGATGACCACAGGCTCCTCTGACAGACGCCAATTTGGAATGGTGTGAAATATGATTGGAGCATACATCCAGTTCTCCGTCCTGCGTTCTCCATCTGTTTCATTTTCCTCCACCTCATTCCATATAACCTTGATGTGCATTTCAGGGATTGGATCCCTTTCATCATTTTTTTCTTCTCTCCTGTTCCAATAACGCCATCCACCGTGACGCACTTTTCCTTGCCAAGCAAAATGTTTGTTTGGGTCATTTCTCCAATACTTTTTTCCTGGTAAAAGATGGTTTAACTCTCCAGCTTTAATCTTTGCGATGATTTCTCTCATCAACGACTTACAGTTATCAGTGTTGTGTCCATATGCTTCATGGAAATCACACCACTTGTCACTCTGTGGTCCCTGGCACTCTTCCATTGGTGGTGGAGTATAACAACCCGGAAATTTCTGACAAAATTTCAAACACAATTTCATTTAACCTCGACTAATTTCGATGATTCACGAACAAATAATTTTAAATAAATATATAAACTTGAAATATAATATGACTTAATTGTTATAACTAAAAATGTAAACTTTTATACAAGATAATATTGTTGTTATATTATTACTTTTATTATTATTAATAATATTAAATATTAATATTAATATCAATATCAGTATTAGTTATATTATTACTTGCAATATATAATGAAATGTGATACATTTAAATTGTAATATTATTATCATTACTAATATTATTATTATTATTATTATTGTTATACTTATTGTTAATTATCATATTATTCTCATTATTAATAATATTAAAAGTATTATTATTAATAATATAATAATAATTATTATTAGGATTATTATTATTAATATAATTATTATTAGTATTATATTTATTAATATATTTATAAAAAAAATCAGAAATCCTAATACCTAATTTGGGTCGACAAATTTTTTATTTTTGATCTGCTATTACTTTTCATATATTTTATAAAAAGCAAAATTAGGTATCTGCTTTCCAATTTTATATATTTGCCTTTTTATTTTTATTTTTTTATATCGTGACTAATTTTAAATATTTCTGTTTGATTGTGATTCCTAGTTGACGTCCACAACTGCTCTATAAAACTCAGTTAAATCGAGTATCATAAGATATCTGTCGAATTCCTCTCATCAATTATCAATTTTTATTTATTTATTTATATATTTTTTTAACGCAGGTAACCCTGTTCTTGTTCTTTTTTTTTGTGGCCAAAATTCAAAATCGAATTAATTTTAGAAATCTAAAAATGTAGTCTTGTTAGTAATTTCATACTCAAACTATCTGCAAAGTTTCACCTCTCAATTCTTCCTATCGAGCTTTAATTCGCGAGTCAAAGTTTTAAAATCAAAAAGTCAACTCATTGTTCTTGATAAAATTCGAAGTTATTTTAATGTTTCTGTTAAAATTTATGATTTAGAAAGTTTCTAAGAAAGGTTTGGAGTATAATTGATGTTGTAATCTTTGTCTAAAAACTATTTAAAAATCGAATTCGATTTTGAAGTTCAATTTTTTTTCTTTCTTCTTCGAATAACAGCTACTGCTGTTCTTCATTTTTATATATTTTTTTGTGTCGGTTAATTAAAATCACAATTATTAGATGTATCTGGTTCAGTTTAACATCCTAATTTCAAACGAAAACTAATTGATATGTTGAATTGGTTTCCTATCAAACTGGGTTGGAGAAGAAAAGGATGAAAACAGAAAACGAATAAATAAAATTTAGATAGGATTTAAATCAGATAAGTAGCAGCAGAGCCATGGTTTAGAATGTTTTCGGGTGAGCGAGAGGTCACGGGTTCGAGTCCCGTCTTGGGCATTTTTTTAAGAAAGCTTTCTAAGGTAGTTTTCATTTATTATTATTATTATTATTATTATTATTATTATTATTATTATTATTATTATTATTATTATTATTAAATATTAGTATTATTATTGTTACTATCATTATTATTACAAATATTAATCATTTAAAAATTATTAGTATTATTAATATTATTATTATTAGTAGTATTATTATTATTGTATTATTACTAATTTTATCATTTTAAATATTATTATCATTATTAAGATTTTGATTATGATTATGATTATTATTATTATGAAAATAACACAATTTATTAATATTAGTATTAGTATCATTTTATAATTAATAATACTATTATTTTCATTATCATTATTATTAAACCTATCATTTTTATTAAAAACTATTATTATTATTATTATTATTATTATTATTATTATTATTATTATTATTATTATTATTAAAAATGATTATTACAATTAAAATTATTGTTATTATTATCATTATAAAGACATTACAACTTTTTACTTATTATTATTATTATTATCATTTTCAAATGAGTATCATTATTATTATAACTACTGATATTATTATTATTACAAAGATAATACGACATATCATTTATCAGTATTATTTTACCAAGTTATATAAAAATATATTTAACATATATAACAAAACTATATTAATATTTTAAACATTGTTTATTTATATAAGGTATATAAAATAAATATATTAATTTGTCAATGAAATCTATAAATTATTAAATATAACAACTATATCATTAATAATATAAACTTATTCGATTACGAGTATATGTGTTAATATATATATACAAATGATATAGGTTCGTGAATTCGAGGACAACACTGTACTTGTTCAGTGCCATCCTAAGCATATTTACTACAAACTATCGTATCGTATCGTATCGTATCGTGAGTTCATTTGCTCCATTTTTATCTAAATTTTTGGGCTGAGAATACATGCACTATTTTTTATAACTGTTTTACACGTTAGACACAAGTACTCAAAATTTTATGCTATATACGTGCTTTGTCATGATAAATTCCTGCCGTAATATCGTTAGTTGCTGAGGTATAAGATGCAAGCTTAGTTATTGTGAGTAGCGCTACTAAGAGTGACGTCTCTGTCCATTTGACCGTTGGTCTTTGGATACATAATAATGATTCAACGACACTGACAGTACAAGGTGTCACGGGGTAACTTTGTTTAGTCGCGATATTACAAACAGCAACTCTTTCGATTAATATATTTGGTATTAATCAACTTTAAACTGAAATCTTGTGGTCTAATGCTATACTGAACTATTGATTTATGATAAACCTATGAACTCACTCAACCTAGTGTTGACTTTTTAAAGCATGTTTATTCTCAGGTACTTAAATATTGCTTCCGCTGTATATTTGCTGCTTTGATGATGATTGTTTGCTATGCTTGGAGTCTTCATTATATATCATATCAATTAAAGACATTTAATGTTCTAAATACAATGTAATCTATTTATCTTCCGCTGTAAAACTCAATAAAACGTCTCATATAGAGTCGTTCTCATTTATACAACTGTGATTTGATATAATTAGTCACAAATACCTCATGCCCTATTTGGGGGTGTGACATGGAGGGTGAAAGTTTTTTCCTTAACAGGTTCTGTGAACAAGATTTCTTTTGGAGTTTTGGTTAAAGCCATGATGAGTGGGTGTCTGTCTAATGGTTTTCGCTAGTGATAATTGTCATTTGGATGATTATTTTCCTTCCAACCGTGTTGCTGCTTCTGATAATTTTTTTCATACCCACGCTGTCTCTGATAATTATCATTCCTATTCCATTCTCTGCCTTGCTGCCTGAAGTTTCTTTGATAATTATCCACTCTTGGATATCCCATTTCTCCTGCTCGCAAGTGCTTTTGAGTAATAACCAATGCCCGATGCAATATTTTTGGTACATCATAACGTAACGCGTGAACTAATCTGGCAAAACGTCGCTGATCAAGACAAAATATAAACGCTGAAATAAGCTGAGATTCTGGTATGTCTGGTATCTACTGTGACGACCCGGAAATTTTCGACCAAATTTAAACTTAATCTTTATATATTTCTGACACGATAAGCAAAGTCTGTAATGTAATGTTGAGTCTCGAAAACTTTGGAACAGTTTACATGAATGCATTTACCCTTTGACTACTCCCAACGATTCACGAACAATTGTGTAAATAATTATGTAAATATATAAGTATAATATATATATATATATATATATATATATATATATATATATATATATATATATATATATATATATATATATATATATATTGATTGAATACAAAAACCCTTTTATCAATTAGAATTAAAAATGTAAAATAATAAATAGAAAAATTAAGTTATTATTAGGAATCTATATAGATATATATAAAAGATTTCTATTAATAATTATTATATTGTAACATTTTCAAAATATATAAATAATAAATATTCAATAAATGTTATCATGTAATATATGATATAATTATTAAATATTACATAATTAATATAACTACAAGTTTGATTATAGTTAATATATTATTATAATCAATATTATTAATATTATTATATATTGCATAAATATAAAATTTTATATAATTGATTTGTTATATCATTATTATTATTAATATTAATATTAATATTATCATTGTTGATGTCATTATTATTATACTAGTAAAAAAAAATTTATAATTTTAGTTATTATGATTATTATTATTAGATATTATTATTACTATTATCATTAAGAACTATTATTATTATATTAAATTATTATTATTATTAGTGTTATTATTATTAGAAAATAATACATTTTATTATTATTAACATTAATAATAAGATTATTATCATTTTTTATTATCATTATTATTCATTGTTATTATTATTATTAATATTATTATTATTATTATTAAGATTAATATTATTAATATAATTATTAATTATAAATAATAATTACATATAAAATTATCAGAATCAAACAAATACGGTTTTAAGTCATTGTTTGCTTTTCAATTTTTTCTTCTTGATTGTGATTCTTGTCGACCAGGTAGTACTATAAGACAATCACCAAATCATTCAATTATTCCACAATTCCTATCAATTATCCATTATAAACCCTGTACCAAATGAATTAAACCAAGAAAAAAAAAACTTGAAAACCTCTGTTCGTGACTCATATAATCAAAAGCTCGAATTCAAACGAATTTCCAAAATCTAAAATAGCAGTTATGCTAGGATTCATATGGTTGAACTTTCTGTAAAGTTTCAGGTCACAATTCGAGGTATTGATTTCGAATTTTCGAGTCAAAGATTTTGAGTAAAAAGTCAACCAGAAGTTCTAAGATCAAATTGAAGTTTTATAAATTGTTTCTATTGAAATTGATGATCCATAAAGTTTTTATGAATCATTTTCAACACAGTTCATGTTACAAGTATTAGCTAAAACGTTTTTAAAATCAAAAACCAATTATTATTTTTTTGTTACAACAGCGACTGCAGCCTTGTTCTTCATTTATTTAATTTTTTTTTCTTTCTTTTTCGAATCAGTTAAATTAAAACACATTTATAGATCATTTTTCTGTTTCTATTACAAGTTTAAAACAAACAGAATAAGATTTGTATAGAGACCCGTCCTAATCCATCTGGACGAAGTCATCAACATTTGGTCCCATTGCGAGGTACTGTCCTAAATATGCCATGAGCGACTCCATGTAATATCCTTAAAATGAGCAAATGCACAGCGGAAGATTTCTTTCATACCTGAGAATAAACATGCTTTAAAGTGTCAACCAAAAGGTTGGTGAGTTCATTAGTTTATCATAAACGATCATTTTCATCATTTTAATAGACCACAAGATTTTAATTTCTCATAAATACACATCTCATATCAGGCATTTCGCAAACTGCATAGAGATAAAAATCATTCATATGGTGAACATCTGGTAACCGACCTTAACAAGATGCATATAGAATATCCCCATCATTCCGGGACACCTATCGGACATGATAAACTCTAAGTACTAAAGCATTCCAAATTCCAGAATGGGGGTTGTTAGTTCCTGTAGATCTACCTTTAGGATTCGCGTCAATTAGGGGCCAGTTCCCTAATTCTTAGGCTACCAAGCTAAAAAGGGGCATATTTGGTTTTATAATTCAACCACAGAATGTAGTTTCGATCACTTGTGTCTATTTCGTAAAGCATTTATAAAAGCAGCGCATGTATTCTCAGTCCCAAATATATATATTGCAAAAGCATTTAAAAATGGAGCAAATGAAACTCACAATACAATATTTTGTAGTGAAAATATTCATACGACAAAACTGAACAATGCAAGGTTGGCCTCGGATTCACGAACCTATATCAGTTATATATATTAAAACATATAATAACAATTAACAAGTTGATATATTAATAATTTACATATCATATTACTAATTAGGTTATATTTATCCTATGTATTTTAGGTAGTTAATATTTATTTCAACATTACTTTTATTAATATTAATATAGTAAATACTTATCAAAGTAATTTAATAATATAATATTTATCATTTATCATAATATATTACAAATAGAAATTTATTTCAAGGTTTATATGTGATAAGAATATATATTTATATTAATTAATATATTTTATATATAGCTTACTTAACATCATAAAAATTTAGTAATATATAATATTAACATATTTGTAATGTATTTTTGAAAAATAATATTTATTTGTAATAATAACAATAATAGTGATGATAAAAAATGATACTTTTGATAATGATAATTTTTTTTTTAATATAAATGGTATTAATAATAATTTCAATAATGATACTAATAATAATAACCTAAATGATAATAATAATAATGTTAATTTTAATATCAATGTTAGTAATAATAATAACCATAATTTTATTAATCATTTTGATACTAAGGATAACAATTTTTAATAGAAATGATAATAATACTAATAATAATAATAATGATATTACTAATATTAACAATAATGATAATAATATTAATTGTATTAACAATACTAATAATTATATTCTTCATATTAGTATTAACCTAATAACAATAATAACTAATAATAACAATAATAATAAATTAAGTAATGAGTAAACTACCTCAATGAAGTAGCCCTTAAAAAATGCCCAAGTCCGGGTTTGAACCCGCGACGTCCCACTAACCCGATAACATCCTTAACCATATTTATTATTATCGTTATTTCGCGTATCATTAACAAAGCATAATCCTCATCATGCTACATCGTCTTATTATTTTGTGTATCATTATATTTAATTCATTATTCATTATCATCGTCTTCATAATCACCATCAACGTGATCATAATCATAATCAATACTCGTCATCATCATTTTATGTATCACCATCATCTATTTCTCTATCCTCTAATATACATCATCTCAACTTCTTAATCACGATATTATCATACCATACCCTATTTCGATCATTATCATATTAACACCATCATAAATGATCTTCATCATTATGAATTCCTTATCATCATCACTTGCTTACCCTAATCATGATCATTATGTCCTTAGTTATTATCATAATCAATATCATTATCTTTTCCTAATCCTAATCTAATCATCATCTTCTTTAAACATCTCGGACTCAATCACAAGTACACGCCCAAAACAACAAGGATATATGTCGGCCCAATAAACCAAATTACTTAGCCCAACTAGTAAAATCATATACCCATAATTTAATCTCATAAAATCGTGGCCTGCAGTCCCAAACGCAATCACCACTTGTCTTGAATAAAAAAATTGATGGCATAGGAGTTCACGTGTTATAGCACTAGCACAAGACAATTTAACTAATTTAAGAATCATTTTTCTTGCAAATTAATCATCATCTATCTTTCTTTACAGCATAATCATCATCATTTAATATACCTTTTGTTTTCACGGTTTAACAGAAACATAAATGAGAATTTGTTGGTGGTGATGGAAGATTTCGGTTAGGAACAAAAATACATCGGTTAGATGGCCTGTGATGGTGGTTTATTTATGATGATGGGTTGGGTTGTAAAAGCAAAACAGAAACACTGTATAGCAGCTCGTCATCATCATCAAGTCTTCATTTTGCAGTAACAGCAAATAGGAAAAATATAACAGTTATGGGTTTCGTTGGGGTTTTGTTGCAAGTGCTGGTGGTTGTTTTTTCGAAGTGGTTAGTGATGGTGGATGCTCGTCTAAATTAAAATAGAAACCCAGTTGCAACAGCATAGTTAGGTGAGGTTGGGTGGCAGTTTAAGTGGGTTTCATGGTGGTGGTTGGGTATGGTGGCGAACTATGGTGGTTAAAGGTGGTGATGGCTGCGACGGTGGTCAAGGTGGTGAGGTAGTTGCAAACAGAAACCGAAGATGACATGAGGTGGTGGTGACTTTAAGTGGTATAGGTGGTGGCGGTTGAAATTGAGTTGAAACGTGCTTCTCCAGATGATGTTCTTGGGTTGATAAAGATGATGGTGATGAATCGATCCAAAAACAGAAATATCGATTCGAAACAAAAAGGTGTTCATGTTGGGTTTGATCGAGCAAGAATATGCAACGAATAGTAGTAGGGATCGAGTATGATAGAAAATATTGTTATCGAAAGATAATAGTAGTTGCACTTTATAGAGTAACCAGTGAATTGGGTACTGAAATATGTAATATGTTAATCTATTTTAGTCGCTTAGGCCACACGTGAACTACTAAACTTTAGACTAATTAGTACTCTGTAGTATGATGCCAGTTTGTACTTATAATTAAATATAAAGTCAATGTCATCACGGTACCTATAGTCAATACACCACTAACTTAGCTAGATAAATTTGTCTTGTCTTAACAACTAACATGACAGCTATTTAAGTTTTAGTCTAGCAAATGGTCCCATTTGATATTATTGAATTGGTAGAATGTTATTGTTCCTAAATATGTACCTACCACAATTTACAAAAGTTACAACACATTACAACCACAATTAAGACACAGTTTTATTGTATGCACTAAATTTTTCGTTTAAAACATAATTAATCTTTTACATTTATGATTTTCTATATATGATCTCTTAAAAAAATTGATTGATAAATAAAAGGTTTGATGGTGGTGGGAACCTTTAGTCTTGAGCTCGAACAAGAATATGTAGTAGTAGGAAGAAGTAGCAATTGTAAGGTGACGGGTTCACATGATGTATATATATATATATATTTATATGACAGTGGATATGAATTAACAACTCACTAACCCACTATATGATATAGAATATGAATTGAAATAGAACGTGCATATATGTATGTATATTATATATATAGAGTTTAATCATTTCAATCAGACATAGTAACACAAATAGCTTAGCCGCCTATAATTATCTGTAACATACAATTTTAATTTACGAATATATATATCGTGCTTCGTTGTTAATCAGTGGAGATAAAAGTCTTCAGAAAAATTTTAAATTTTTAAATTAAATTTCTTTATTTATTTCAGTCATTATGGTATAAGATTCGACCATTAATTTATTAAATAAAAATTACATTAACTGTCCCGCTCGATTCTGGGTAAAATATAAAAAATGTAAAAAAATTAATAACTAGATCCTAAATACATTTTTAGTAAGCCTAAAATTTATAGAACTCATTTTAGGATCACCGTTTATTTTAAAATCATATAAGTTCGAATTAAACTTCTCTAAATAATAATCGAAACATCCAACGAGTATTACAATTATTAAATAATTATATTTGATATACTATATATATATATATATATATATATATATATATATATATATATATATATATATATATATATATATATATATATATATATATATATATATTTATAACAATTTAATTATATCGTACATTATTTTATATTTTTAGTTCTAATGATTAAATCGTATATTATTATTTTAAGTTATTATATATATATATATATATATATATATATACATATATTTATATTTATATGTATACGCATTTATTTACAATTAATGGTTCATGAATCGTCGAAGATAGTTGAAGGGTAATTGCACATATGAAATAGTTCAAAATTTTTGAGACTCAACCTAACAGACTTTTCTTATCGTGACAAAAATATTAAATCGTATTGAGAGTTTGGTTTAAAATTAGTCGAAATTTTTCAGGTCACTACAATTTGTACGTGCTCTGGTCGAATTTAGAATTGAGAAGATGAAGGAATTTAGGAAATAAAAGAAATACAGTTTATAATTATTTGGAAGGGTTTTAAATTAGAAAAACGTAAACAGCTGGATGGTCAAGGGTGTTTGTGTGTGAGCGGGAGGTCTCAGGTTCAAGCCCTGCTAGTGACAATTTTTTTTAAGAACTGATTTGGAAGGTAGTTTTAATACCAAAATTATTATTATTATTATTATTATTATTATTATTATTATTATTATTATTATTGTTATTATTATTATTATTATTATTATTATTATTATTATTATTATTATTATTATTATTATTATTATTATTATTGTTAATATTATTATTGTTATTATTAGCTATTGTTAATACTACTAGTATTATAATTATCATAAGTATTATAATTAGCATTGTTAACATAGTTATAAGTATTATAACCATTATTATTATTATTAATATTATTATTATTATTATTATTATTATTATTATTATTATTATTATTATTATTATTATTATTATTATAAGTATTATTATGATTAGGATTATGAATTGATGTTATAGCAGCTTTAATTATTAGTTTAGAAATTAGACACGAAGACTATGATCATGATTAACATAAGTATTGTTATTAATATTGCTTATTATTAAGTAGTATGTATTATTATAAAAGTTATTATTTTTATTATCATTACTAATAAATTTTTCATTTTATTAAAAATTACTGTTATTATCATTATTATAAGATTTATTATTAAAACTAACATTAATATTATTATTAATAGAATCATTAATATTATTATCATTATTATTAATACTAGTATTATCATTATTATTATTTTAATCACTATTAATATATTTTGGTATTATTATATTTACTATTTTAACAAGCAAATGAAATATATATATGTTAAATATTTAATACATATAACATAACAAAATTTACATTTTCATATATAAAAATGAATATATAATAATAGTGGAATATATAAGTTACTAATATACAAATTATATAACTAATAATAATATATGCATAATTGTTCGATTACAAGAATATGTATTAATATATATACAAATGATATAGGTTCGTGAATCCAATGCCAACCCTACATTGTTCAGTTTCGTCGTATGAATATTTTTACTACAAAATATTGTAATGTGAGTTTCATTTGCTCCCTTTTTAAATGCTTTTGCAATATATATTTTTGGGACTGAGAATACATGCGTTGATTTTATAAATGTTTTACGAAATAGACACAAGTAATCGAAACTACATTCTATGGTTGGATTATCGAAATTGAATATCACCCTTTTTGCTTGGTAACCTAAGAATTAGTGAACGCCACTAATTAACGCGAATCCTGAAGATAGATCTATGAGCCTAACGAACCCCATCCAGGTTATGGATGCTTTAGTACTTCGATTTTATATACAGATAAGTGTACCTGTATATTTGGAGATATTCTATATGCATTTGTTAATGTCAGTTACCAGGTGTTCACCATATGAATGATTTTTATACAGATGAGTGTTCCTGTATTATAATTTTTGCAGATGAGTGTTCCTGTAGTTAACTATGAAAATTAAATATTGTGGTCTATTAAAATTACTGAAATAATTGTTATGATAAACCTATGAACTCACCAACCTTTTGGTTGACACTTTAAAGCATGTTTATTCTCAGGTATGAAAGAAGTCTTCCGCTGTGCATTTGCTCATTTTAACGATATTACTTGAAGTCATTCATGGCATATTTCAAAAGACGTTGCATTCGAGTCCTTGAGTTCAACAAGATTATTATTAAATCATTGAAAGTTGATATAATATGAAATGGTATGCATGCCTATTAAATTTCGATGAAATGAAAGTTTGTCTTTTAAAAACGAATGCAATGTTTGTAAAAAGTATCATTTAGAGGTCAAATACCTCGCAATATAATCATATGTTATTGTATTAGTCCTTATGGATTAGGACGGGTCGCTTCATGTGGTATCAGAGCGGTGGTCTTAGCGAACCAGGTCTTGTATTAGTGTGTCTAACTGGTAGTTGTTAAGATGCATTAGTGAGTCAGGACTTCGACCGTATCTGCATGTCAAAAAGTTTTGCTTATCATTTCGTGTCGAAAATTACCTACTTACCATTCTTAGTCTAGACACATCTTACTGCATTGATTGCATGAATAGTGTATAGACAAAAATTCATATCTTTGCGTATCTGTTACTGTTACCTTTGCCTGACAGCTTTCGAAATTTTCTCCGTAATCTGCGAAATCTTTATGCTATATATATAGATATTCTATGTAATTAGAATACCATCCGATAACCGGAAATCATTTCATATCGAAAAATCCTTTATTCGCTCGTACGAAAAGGAACTCGTCACTAGTTCAAGTTCCTCGGATTTCGACAGTTATTTCAATATAGATTTCCACTCGAGCTCCGAAAGCAGTGTAACCGGAATGGATTAAATAATTAGCCATCATTTATTCTGGATGAATTGGGGATGAGTTCGTAGTCTACTTAATCATTGGAGACAAGAAGAAGGTGATCCTTTTCATCAACAGAATTCACCTCTTGGCGATGAACCTGAAGCACTTACCGGCGAACCAGTCCGAAACACCATTTTTAGCCTCATTTCTACGGTAGCTCGACACGATTATATTCTATCCATAATTCTAAACCTTATTCGTCTGCTCGTTCCAACTGTCAACCATCCCGGAGTAATAGAATAAGTCAACGAAATTCGCACTCGAGTAATCAATTTGGAGAATAGGGTGCAAAACCTACCAGCTTCAGCAACATCACCAGCACCAACAGTACCACCAACATCAACACCAGTACCACTAACAACCCAAGTTTCAACATCACATGCCTCAACATCTCATTCTGTACCTTGAGTATAATCATCGTTCTACATGACGTTCTGCATCATTTATCTTCGTTCGACATGATGATTATGTAATCTCCAATGTTTTAGAGATTATGTACTCTAGTTCTAACCGTAAATCAGATGAGTTCAATATCATATTAACTCATTAAATCCATGATTACATCTGAAGAAAATATATATGTATATATATTTTCATAAAGATTGTAATTAAAAATTCTTTCGTACAAACTGTTAATGGTGAAAATCTTTTAACGGGTAGGTAATACTCAAAGAATATTTAGATTTCACATTAATAAGTTACACTGTACATTCTTCCAATCTGATTCAACAGTCATTTACTATCCTACTTACATCCACAGATATACGTATCCGTTCACCGCAGAATAACCAGTTTCATTCAATTTCATATTTGGATTTTGACCTATCAGAATCCAACAAGTGGCATAAAGAAAAAAACATTGGACAAAATAATATTTGTTAGAAACAAACAAATTAACTATGAGAAATTTTGTTAAGAATCCACGCTAACAAAATCCTAGCTAACTGTTCCTAGCTAACTGTTAATTCCTTATTACATTTATTTATCGCAATTTATTTATCGCAATTTTAATTCTGGCAACTTTATTTATCATCGTTTAAATACTGTTATTTACGCATTTTAAATATCGGGACACGTATCCAAGGTTTTAACATATCATATCGACGCATCTATATATATTATTTGGAATAACCATAGACACTCTATATGCGGTAATGTTCAAGTTAGCTATACAGGGTTGAGGTTGATTCTAAAATAATATATATACTTTGAGTTGTGATCGAGTCTGAGACATGTATACATGGGTCACGATACGTATTAATTAATTCAAATATTATATATATATATGAATTATTGAATTACTAACTGTGGACTACCAACATTAGACAATTAAAATGAATTAAAATATTGATTATAACATATGAAACTAAACATTTCTTCAAGTTTGTCACTTGACTTCATCTTAAACCTCATTTGTATCTGGACGATTACAATTTGCGTTCAAACCTCTCATGATTCTTGAAAACACCACAATCGAGAGGATTAACCAACTGCACTTCATCTACGGAAGAAAAAAAAATATGCATATAGTTATGCACCTGAAAAACTCTCAGAAACTGAGTAAACGTTTAACACATAGCTGTGCTAATTCCTTTGGCGTTATAATTACCAAAAATAACTTTGCAACTCCTGTTCGAGATAGCCAGTTTTGTCACAGCTCCAGCAAGTCAACTTCGACTTTTCGTTCGAAATAACCTTATTATAACCTTGATATATACGCGTGCTCTTTTAGTGTTACCGGGGAACCTTTTATATTCCACCATATTACCAACAGACGTACCAGCAACCTCGTTGCTCTTTGGATTAAATCTCTCTGACAAATCACTATATTTATCTATTGAAGTCTTATCGTGAACTCATCAGCATCTTGTAACGATAATTACCATATCAATTATCGAGAAATTGCAATCAGTATTTTGAATCTCGCAACGTTTCTACATTAACAGTTATATGTATACATATAACAGTTATCTCTTAGAATTACGATCTTTCATTCTGAAATTCTGAAAAGCACACAGTCTGCGAATTAATACTCTGAATTTTGAAAAGTTGAATGAAGCAACAAAAACTGTAAACGACCTTAACAGCCAGAAGTTTGATGATAAAGAATTGTATGTTGGCAAAGCCCAGAAATGTTGGAACTGGAAAACGGATTGAGCAAACCACGAAGGAGGCTGTGAACAAATCACAGAGACTAAATCTTCCTTCAAAGAATTCAAATGATTCAGTGCCTGCTGAAGTCATTAACAAATACCTTACTCCTAACTCTAAAACCCTTGTGGACAATATTCTTCATCATCCTCTTATCTTAAATATTCTAAGATATCATCGTATCTTTTATTATAAACATCCTCAATATTTCTGAAGATATTCTCATAATTATTCCTATCTGAAATCATTTATCTCTTCACGCTATCAGTGTTACATCATAAAAGAAACTGTTTTAGTTTCTAAATTATGAAAAAATCGAATTCAAAATATGAATGCTTTTGAAGTAATGTTGGGAGCTGAAGCATGAGTTAGTATAATATAATGACACTTGATCAACGTGATTATATTACAGTAAGTCATGCTGAGTTTCTAAATGGAAGGTGATGAATTCACAGATCATAACGTCATCATGTGCCATGTTACACGACTCTTGTATTCTACTTAATCTCTAAACATATCAAGAAAATATTTTTTCTTGATGATTAGGTCTTTTCCAGAATATTCTGGTAATTTGACAAATTAAGATCGTGCTATTACAATTTCCTTCTTAGAACATTAATTATGTTCATTCCGAAATGCATATCTACGAATTTTGGACCATTACATACGGTGCTTAATCACAACAAGAGGAAACGAAAGAATGAAGATCCGAAATAAAAATGGGAGTATGAATCGCAGCAAATAGAAGGGAGCATTAACTGTGAATGACAATGATTATAGAAGACAGAAGAAGGTACTTCAAAATATAAAGGAAAATATAAAGCCCAACAACAACGTCGAAATTACAAACTGTGTAAATCAATGCGTATAGCAATATAAAGACTCGGGAGAACTAAAAACACTATAAACCCAAGAGTTATCACACCCCCAGTTAGGGCCTGGGTGAATGTGACATTAATATCAAATAAACCAACATATTATAATACGAGAATAATACTAAATGATAAAAACAAACTTTATTGAGTACGCAGCGGAAAATGAAATGTCGTTACAATAATGGAAAGTACAATAAAATAATTGTTTCAAATGCAAGAATAATAAATGCGATATCTCTTGATCCTAAGTCCAAGTAGCATCACATAAGCAGTAAGTAAATAAGCTTGGTCAATCAGCACCTGAGACAAAACATGCTAAAGTGTTAACAAAAAAGGTTGAGTGAAGTTCATAGGTTTAACAAATATGTGTGACCATTGTTTTAGACCACAAGATTTAGTTTATAAAGTTGATCTCGCAGGGATCAAAAAGTTATGCCAATTCATGATATTTAGACTAAACGTTCAAAGTTTTCCCCAATGACAAGTTGTGTCTATACTTGTCGGTTTAATTTCATTATTAAGTAATACAATGACTTGGTCAAATGTACCGGGGACGTTACTCCCGATAGGCCTACCCCCAATAATTAAGAATGCATTTAACGAGCAATTAAAAATATCACTGTAGGGACTTAGTCGGACATAGCCGGGTATAGCATAGTTTAACAGTTGGTACTTGTGTCTAAATTGTAAATAGTAAAAGTAGCATGTGTCTCACCCCAAATAAGTTAAATAAATTTGCTAGCAATAAAGAGTGGGGCTATGAATTCACCTTAGTAAGTAGGAGAGAGAGTTGTTATTCCTTGGAATAGAAAGTTTGGATGAATGAGTAGAAAGTCAACCTATTGACATTTAAGAGTAGTTAAATGTTTTGCCCAAATTTAAGTTTAAGTATGCAAGTGTTTTAAGTATAGTTCGTTTTACTAAGTTCCATTCCTAGTAAGTTTCTACTTTTAGTAAGTTAGTATCGAACACTAGTGAGTTGTCCTTAATAAGTCTACCACCTAATAAGTGTGAAAGTATCTAAGTGTATGATTACTATAGTCGGGTTGACATTGTGCACCATACCCAAACATCTATTCCACTGCCGAGTCACCAGAATGACCAAATGTTACCGGTTGGCCCAGGATTTCTTGACCAAAATCTAAGTTTGGCATTCGTAATCTACAAGCGTCCCATAGTGGTACCAAGGATCACCCTAGGCCTTAAGTAGCGTTGACGTTCGAGTAATCACATGTTATCGTGAATGACTATCGTAATCGTGTGTTATACTATAAGTAGTATATTATAAGTATTAGTAATAGTGTAAGTGTTAAGTAGTAGTATAAGTGTATAAGTGTTAAGTAATATTAGTAATATAGTATAAGTAGTATTAGGGTTTTATTAATTAATTAGGTTTAATTAATTAAAGTAGTATTTAATGATTAGGGTTTTAATTAATGTATTAGGGTTTAGGTTTAATTAGGGTTTTAATTATTTAATATGTATATATGTATATATGTCGTGTATATGTATATATATATATATAGTATTTTTAATTTTTTTTATATATATGTAGTCGTGTATATATATGTATATATATATATATATATATTTTATTAGTAAATACATATATATGTAATGTGTATCTACTTTCCAAATATAACTACCCTAACACAATCTTAGTGAATCCTTAAGGTTTTTAAGATCTAAACAAAACCTTTTTTTTATATATGTAGCCGTATGTATGTATATGTATATGCATATATTTTTTTTTTTTTACAATATGAATATGATTATGAATGAGATTAAGAACATGAACATGAATTAACAAGATGGAATTTAAAGTTTGGATTTAGGGTTTTACCTTGTTGAAGATTAACAAGAAAAAGATGATGATGACTTGAAGATGAAGATCAAAATCCTTGAATAACGAAGAACACCTTGAAGATCTTTGAAGAACACGAAGAACGCGATGAACAAACTTGAAGATCTTGATGATGATGAAGATTTAGATGGTGGTGGTGATTTTCGGTTCTTGGCCGAAAATAAGAGAGAGAGGGAGAGGGATTTGGGAGAGATTTGTGATATTGATTTGGTACAAGATTAGCTCTAACCTAGGTCCCTATTTATAGGAGTGATTAGAGAATTCTAGAATTAGGTTTAGGTTAAGTTTTACTTAGGGAACAAGTTAGACTTAATGAGGAGGTGATTGGGGTTATTTGGGCAGAGGGCAAAAGGGTAATTTTACCCCTTCTAAAATCGGCTAGGGTTTGCATGGGAGGAGTTTGGAACTTTTTCACTTTAGTCCTTGTACTTTAGATTAGCTTAAATGGTTCCTTAATTATCCAAGTTTAATTATTTAAGTGTACAAGGTTTAAGGTTATTTATTTTGCTCACAAAAGTTTATTAGCTCATTATTTTTATCTTTTATTAACTTGTCGTTTATTACACAAAGTTAATTATTATATTTTATAATTCTTAATGCTTAACAATTTATTGATTAAAGTTAAATCATTAAGTTTAATTATATTGTTGGGCATTTAATATTGGAAAAATATAGAATGGAAAAATGAGGGTCGTTATAGTACCTCCCCGTTATTAGAAACTTCGTCCCGAAGTTTTAGGTAGATTCCTCGTTTGCATCAGCAGTTGAGAAGAGATGGGGATATTTCCGTATCATGTGGTCTTTGCGTTCCCAGGTATATTCGGGGCCTCTACGCGAATTCCAACGGACTTTAATGATAGGTATGTTGCTTTTGCGCTTTTGTTTGACCTCTCCTTCCATTATTTCTATAGGTTCTTCAACGTAATGCATTTGCTCATCAATGCAGATATCATCCAAAGGAATAACAAGTGTGTCATCAGCAAGACACCTTTTAAAATTCGAGACATGAAACACATCATGTACTTGGCTAAGTTCAGTTGGTAGTTCTAATCTGTACGCCACGGGACCGACTCTTTGAGTGACTGTGAAAGGTCCAACATATCGTGGACTGAGTTTGCTTCGTTTACCGAAACGGTCGACACCTTTCCAAGGGGATACTTTCAACATGACTTTATCTCCAACTTGGTATTCTATGTCCTTTCGCTTTCTATAAGCATAGCTCTTTTGTCGGCTACGGGCAGTTTCTAATCGTTGCTTAATCTGAAAGATCTTTTCGGTAGTTTCATGGATAATTTCAGGACCAGTTAAATGTATGTCCTCGAGTTCGTCCCAACACAAATGGGATCTACATTTCCGGCCATATAAAGCTTTAAAAGGTGCAGCTTTAATGCTAGAGTGATAACTGTTGTAGTAAGAAAATTCAACCAAAGGCAAGTGTCTATCCCAACCTTTGCCGAAATCAATTACACAAACACGTAGCATATCTTTCAAGGTTTGAATAGTTCGTTCACTTTGACCATCAGTTTACGGATGATAGGCTGTACTCATGTCAAGTTGAATTCCAAGAGCAGATTGCAAAGTTTTCCAGAATCTAGAAACGAATCGACCGTCGCGACAATAATATAAAGCTGTGATAATTTCTCCATCTTGTCGATTTCCTTAATCGGTATTAAATGTGCAGATTTAGTAAGACGATCAACTATGACCCAAATAGTATCGTTACCGTTTGAAGTCTTAGGCAACTTAGTAACAAAATCCATAGTGATACATTCCCACTTCCACTGCGGGATATCGGGTTGTGTCAACAGACCAGAAGGCTTTTGATGTTCTACCTTGACTTTCAAACAAGTGAGACACTTACTAACATAAGTAGCAATGTCGGATTTCATGTTAGACCACCAGTAGAATTCCTTCACATTGTGATACATCTTACTGGAACCGAGATGAATAGAGTACCTAGTCTTATGAGCTTCATCCAAGACTAGTTCACGGAGATTACCGAAGCGAGGAACCCAAATTCTATTGTCAAAGTACCGTGTACCATTAGATTTCACTTGGAGTTGGTTCTCGAAACCGATAGGTCCTTCTCCTTCGATAAGTGTTGGTTTGATAGCTTCAAGTTGAGCTTCACATATTCGTGATATAAGATTCGACTTGATTTTCAGGTTTAAAGCACGAACACGTTTAACATCGTCTTTTCAACTAAGAGCGTCGACAACCACATTCGCCTTGCCAGGATGATATTCCATCTTACAGTCATAATCGTTCAATAACTCGAGCCATCAGCTTTGCCTCATATTCAACTATTTTTGATCAAAGATGTGTCGAAGACTTTTATGGTCAGTGTACACCGTAAACTTGGTACCATATAGATAATGTCTCCATATCTTTAATGCAAATACCACGGCACCTAACTCAAGGTCGTGTGTGGTATAGTTCTCCTCATGTTTCTTCAACTGTCTAGATGCATAGGCAATAACCTTTTCACGTTGCATTAAAACACAACCGAAGCCTTGCTTTGAGGCATCGCAGTAAACTACAAAGTCGTCAGTACCTTCAGGTAAGGAGAGAATCGGGGCTATGGTCAATTTATCCTTCAGAATCTTGAAAGCAGATTCATGTTCTTCGGACCACTCAAACTTCTTCCCTTTGTGAGTTAACTTCGTAAGGAGTTTAGCAAAAAGAGAAAAATCTTTTATGAACCTTCGATAATAACTGGCAAGTCCCAAAAATTGACGAATATGCTTCGCATTGTTTGGTATCTCCCAGTTTTGAATAGCGGTAATCTTAGCTGGATCGACATGTATTCCGTTACTATCAACAACATGTCCAAGAAATTGTACGGTTTTGAGCCAAAACACGCACTTTAAAAATTTAGCGTAGAGTTGTTCCTTCCGTAAGAGTTCAAGAATCATGCGCAAATGCTGCTCATGTTCTTTCTCACTCTTGGAGTAGATCAAGATGTCGTCAATGAACACAATGACAAATTTGTCAAGATACGGCTTGCAGGCGCGATTCATAAGATCCATGAATACGGCAGGAGCATTAGTTAAGCCAAAAGGCATGACACAAAATTCATAGTGCCCATAACGAGTGCGAAAAGCAGTCTTAGGAATATCAGATTCCTTAACTTTGAGTTGGTGATAACCGGACCTCAAATCAATCTTTGAATAAACACTTGACCCTTGAAGTTGGTCGAATAGATCATCAATACGTGGCAACGGATAACGGTTCTTGATAGTAAGCTGGTTGTGTTCGCGTTAATCAATGCACATCCTCAACGTACCATCCTTCTTCTTAACGAATAGAATAGGAGCTCCCCATGGGGACAAGCTTGGACGAATGAAACCTTTATCCAATAGTTCTTGAAGTTGGTTAGAAAGTTCCTTCATTTCAGAAGGTGCTAATCGGTATGGTGCTTTAGCAATAGGAGCAGCACCGGGAGCTAAATCAATTTGGAATTCAACTTGTCGAGGAGGGGGAAGACCAGGAAGATCTTCGGGAAACACATCGAGAAAGTCTTTAACCACTGGTACATCTTCAATACACTTCTCTTTCGATTCAATCTTCTTAACGTGGGCTAGAATAGCTGGATAATCTTTCATAAGGTATTTGCGGGTTTTAATACAGGAGATAATGTTGAGATTAGAACCACTCTTGTCACCTTAAATGACTAGAGTCTCTCCATTTCCCAACGGAATGTTAACGGTTTTATCAAAAACACAAGATTGCAACATGTAATGGACGTAACCAATCCATTCCGACTACGACATCAATGTGATGACTCGGGAATTTTCGACCAAATTTAAACTTAATCTCATATGATTTCGACACGATAAACAAAGTCTATTAAACTGGGTCTCATAATGTTTGAACTATTTCCATGAATGCATTTGACTTTTGACCATTCCCGACGATTCACGGACCAATGTGTAATTAATGATATATATATATATATATATACATATACATATACATAAGTATATATATAATAATTTAAAATAAAAAGTATACATTCATCAATTAGAATTAAAAATGTAAGATAACAAACAAAATAAATATGTTGTTATTAAAATAAATACATAAATAGATATATAATATTATTATAAACCTATATAATTATAGATATAAAGGATTTCTATATTGAAGTATTTATAAAATATATCAATAATAAATATTCAATATATGAAGTCATATAGTATATAATATAAATTGTAATATAAATACATTAAAAGTAATCACAAGTTTAATTATAATTATTATTATTACATTTATTATCATTATTAATATTAATATCAATATCATTAAAATTATAATACTGAAATTGTTATATTTGATTTGTTAATACCATTACTATTGTCACTAGTAGTAAAATTGTAATTTTAACTATATGATTAGTACTATTAATATTATTAAATATTATTATTACCATTTTCATTAAAGACTATTATTATTATAAATTATTATTATTATCATTATTGTAATTGTGATTAATACATTTTATTATTATTAACATTAATAATATGATTATTATCATTTTTATTATTATTATTAGTATTATTATTATTTATTTATTATTATTATCATAACTATTATTAATTATTATTAATATTTATTATATATAAACTTTAATTGTACGAATCAGATTCCTAAATCTAATAAACTGTTTTCAATTTTGTTTTGTGTTCCCAATTTGTTAGATATCGCTGTCTCATTTGATTTTTTATTATCTGATTGAACTTTCTATCTAAAATACTGTTAGAGGTCGAACTCACATCTACTACCAAACAAATGTAATCGAATATTGAGGTTTTTTTAATCTCATTTACGCGTTATAAGTCTGGACTATAATTCAAGAAGAAGGAAAAAGAAAATAAAAACGAATTATAAACTAAAAACTGGGTCGCTACCTCTGTTTCTTCTTTTTTTCCCAAAACTTCAAATTTGGAAATAAATTCAAAATGTAATAATGCAAAGATGTTAGTAATCGTGCATATAAACTTTCTGTAAAGTTTCATGTTTCAATTTTTAGTATTGAATCCAAATTTGTTGAGTCAAAGTTTTATAATTAAAAAGTCAACCATTGTTCTTCTGTCAAATTCGCAAGTTCTGTTTCAATATAAATTAAATTAATAATTTTTATAGCTTTTAGAAGTGATTTGAAACATCTTTTATGTTTTAACTTTTGACTAAAACTCATTTAAACTTCGAGTTCGATTTATGGTTCATAGCGAGATAGATATGTCTTTACAGTGAGTTTTTTTTTAAAACCTTTTATTTTTTTATATGAATCCACGAGACCTTTAAACGTTTTTGTACTCTTCTCAAATCTTAATTCAACCTTAAAATTCGTTACATTGATTACACTTCGAGCTTCCCTGGTTGTCTGTGTAATGTGATGAAGATGATGTCAATAAAATATGGGGTAAATAAATTAGGATGGGAGTTTATAACAGAAAGACAGTAACGGAGCATTGGTGAGGAGTGTTTTGGTTAAGCGGGAGGTCATGGGTTCGAGTCTGGTTGTGACCATTTTTTTTTTGGAGAACATTTAAGGTAGTCTTCTTATTATCCTTATTATTAATATTATCAATTTTATTATTATTATGATTATTATTGTCATGTTATTATTATTATTAATAATTGTTAATATTACAAGTATTATTATTATTATTATTATTATTATCATTATCATTATTATTATTGTTATTAGTATTATTATTAATATTAGGGTTAGTAATAAAAGTATTATTGAGATTATTTTCTTCCTAGTATTATATTTATTACTACACTTATTATTGTTATTATAAAACGATAATCACTTTATTAGAAGTTGATTAAGTATAAATGTAATATTACGAGCGAGATTGTGATAATATAAGATAACAAGTATTATGAATTGGTTACGAATATAGTTAAAACTATGTGTCATGTTATAAAGGATTATAAAATGTTTAAGATTTGGAACATGAACGTAAAGTTAATAGATGTGTTACGAAGATTCTTTTAGAAAGGGATGATAGATAAAAATCATAGGTTATAATTTGAACGGGAATCTGAAAACAGTTATGATACAAAACCATTATGATTATGAATTTTTTTTTTAGTATTATAATTATTAACATTATTACTATTATTATGACTAATATTGTATTATGAGCATCATTATAACAAATAAATAAATATACTTATTACATATGCAATAATTAAATTATTATTTCATAGAACTAAATTAAATTATTATGAAATTTAACGGACGTATGCTATTTGAGAAGCGTACACGTTGGTTTGCGTGTATTATTAAGATGATTATACAAAGGGTACAAATTATATGTACGTTAAGTATAGTTACCAGGGTGCTCAATTTCGTAGAATATTTTAATAAACGTTTCTGGATGAAACAACTGAAATCTTGTGATCCACCTTTATATACAGATTATACGATCCATTAAAACTATGAACTCACCAACCTTTGTGTTGACACTTGTTAGCATGTTTATTCTCAGGTTCCCTAGAAGTCTTTCGCTGTTTACTTATATGTTAGACAAGCTTTGTGCATGGAGTCATACATGCTTTATTTAAGAAAACGTTGCATTCACAAAACCATCATCATGTATCTATTTTGACTGCATTGTCAACGGAAGTATTATTGTAAACTATTATTTACGGTGATTGTCTATATGTAGAAATCATCAGATGTCGAAAACCTTGGATTTAAATATTCATTATGGTATACCTTTTCCAAAGAATGCAATGCTTATAAAATGTATCATATAGAAGTCAAATACCTCGCAATGAAATCGATGAATGACGTATTCGTCCATATGGATTTGGAGCGATCGTCACAGTTGGTATCAGAGCTTGAGGTCATAGAGAACCAGAATTTTCATTAGTGTGTTTAACTTGTAATTGTTAGGATGCATTAGTGAGGCTGGACTATGACCGTATCTGTTTTTACCGAGTTTTGCTTATCATTTCTTGTCAGAAATTACATGCTTATCTAGACACGTTTTCCTGCATTTATTGCATAGATAGTGAATGGACAAATTTCGTATCTTAAGCATATCTATTACAGTAAACTCTGTCTTACACTTTCCTAAAATTTCTCCGTAACTTATGGGATTTTGGTATTATATATACATATGTAAATTATGTATCGGATAATACCAAACTAAATCCTATAATCTATCTCAAATCAAAATCAATTCCCTGATTATACAAGATGGATCCCGAATCTAGTTCAAATTCCTTAAACTCCGACAGCTATTCCGATATGGATATTCACCTGAACTTCGAAGACGGTGTAACCGAAATGGATCAACCAATCAGCCATCACCTATTCTGGATGAATTGAGGATGGGTTCGTAGCCTACTTAATCATTGGAGACAGGAAGAAGGTGATCCTTTCCATCCACCACATTGCCCTCTTGGCGATGAACCTGAAGCACTTACCGGTGAACCTATCCGAAACACCATTTTCTCTCTCATTTCCAGAGTATCTCATCATGATTATATACTATCTCAAATTCTAGATCTTATTCATCCGCTCGTCCGAACCGACAATCACCCCGGTGTAATAGAAGAAGTCAACGAGCTTCGTTCTCGACTAGTGGCTTTGGAGAATATGGTGCAAAGGTTACAAGCACCAGCAGCATCACCGGCATCAACAGTACCACCATCATCAACACCAACAGTATCATTACCACCATCAACAACATCCACATCCCATGATTCAACATCACAAGATGTTCCACGAGCATCAACGTCATACGCACCATAGATACCAAGGAGTACCAACAACAATAACCGATGAAGTATTGATTCATAACTTCATTGGAGAAATATATTACAGCGATTATGTAATATCTAAAGTTTTAAAGATTATATATTCTAGTCCTAATCGAAAACCAGATGAGATTAATATTATTAAATCCATGATTACATCTAAAGAAAATATATATGTAGGTATATTTTCATAAAGATTGTAATAAAAAATTCTTTTGTGCAAACTGTTAATGGGAGAATATTTTAACGGGTAGGTAATACCCGAAAGATGTATATAAATTCACAATTAATATGTTACATTCTTCAATTCTGATTCAACAAATCATCAACTATACTCACTACTTTCACAACGAGATATATTCTTTCATAGAAATCAAAACAACCATACTCATTCAAATTCAATTACATATTCTGATTTTAACATATCAGAATCCAAGGCGAGATATAACCGATATCATCACTCTTAGATTTCTACATCTTTCAAAGCTGTATTTTGATTTCAAAACTGTGCTAGAACATCATATGTATATTAACGATTACGATCGGTGTTCAAACCCTTCGAAATTCCTGAAGACACTTCAAATAATGAACAATCGAGATGATGATCCAACCACATGTTATCCACAGTTATGTACCTGAAAAACTCTTGAAACCAAAGTCATAGTTTAACAAGTATCCGTGTTAGACCCTTTGGCATTTATTAGCTAAAATAACTTTGCAATCCCTTTACAAAGTAGTCAGTTTTGTCACAGCTCCAGCAAGTCTACTTCGATTCTTCAGTCGAAACAGCCTTATTATAACCTTGATATATATGTTGCCCCTTTCGCCATCGTTACGGGGAACCGTTTATGTTCCACCACAAATAAACTTACCAACAACTTCACTGATCTTTGACTTTCCGAAATATCATTATATTTCTCGAAACCTCATCATTTACTCATCTGCATCTTATAACAAGAATTGTCTTGCCAATTACTAGGAATCAGCAATCAGTATTTTGAAATCTTGCAGCATGTCTACTCCAATAGTTATATGTGTACATATAACATCTATCTCCTATACTTACGTACTTTGAATGTGAAGTTTCTGAAAAACACCCTAAACTGCGAACTAGTTCTCGAAATTTCGAAAGATGCTGATGAAGCAGCAAAAAACTGTAAATGACCTTAACAGTAAAAAGTTTAATGATAAAGAATAGTGTGTTGGCAAAGCTCAGAAAAAGAGAAGGTTTGGAACTGGAAAACGACTTGAGCAAAGTATGAAGGAGGCTGTGGATAAATCACAAAGACTAAACCTACCTTCAAAGAATCCAAATGATTCAGTATCTGCTAAAGTCATTAACGAATACCTTGTTCCTGACTCTAAACCCTTGCGGACAATATTCTTCAACATCCTCTGATATTAGAAATTTTAAGATATCATCGTATCTTTCATTATAAATATCCTCCATATTTCTGAAGATATTTCCATAATTATTCTTATCTGGAATAATTTATCTCTTTGCACCATATGTATTATATCATAAAAAACTATTTTAGTTTCTAAATTCTGAAACCTTCAATTTTAAAATATGAATGTTTTTGAAGTAGTGTTGGGAATTGAAGCATGAGTTAGTATAATATAATGACACTTGATCAACGTGATTATATTACAGTAAGTCGTGCTGAGTTTCTAAATGGGACATGATGATTCACAGACCATACCGTCATCATGTGCCATGTTACACGACTCTGGTATTCTATTTAACCTCTAAGAATATCAAGAAAATATTTTCTTGATGATTTGGTCTTTTTCGGATATTCTGGTAATTTGACAAATCAAAATCATGTCATTACAATTTCCTTCTTAGAACATTAACTATGTTCATTTCAAAATCCATACCTACAAATTCTGGACCATTATTCGCTTGATTTAAAGTCGGAAAGATAAAACAAAAGCATGAAGCTTCAAAATATCAATGGGAGTATATATAAATCACAGTAAATTGGAGAGAGTATTAACTGTGGATGTCAATGATTATGGAAAGACAGAAGCAGAGACATCGAAATATAAGGGAAGATATAAAACCCAACAACCACCCAGAAATTATAAACCGTATATATCGATGAATATAGCAATATAAAGACAAGGGAGGACTAAAAACACTATAAAACCAAGAGTATAGTTGAAGTGAATAGATTCTTCTGGCGGCAGATGAAAAAGAAGAATGACGGATATGAAGGTTAGAAGTATATCAAGAATCAGAACTGGATGGAGCATATTGACGAATGCTTTAAAATAAGAATTGAGGGAGAAAGAATAAATGGTATGAGCTGTGGAAAATAAGGAAACGAAGGGGGTAGATTTATAGTATAATATCAGACAGGAAAATCGAGACAGATCATCGCATTAAATTGAAAAGAATCATAATTTCCTTAATTACCGAAGAATCAAATCTTATTACGAAGATTTTCTCCAAATCTCTTGAACTCCGAAAATCAATCCTATCTACGTCAAAAGATATGACGAATCTACATTTATTCATTTCACTCTTTTGTGATAGCTTCACTCGTACTCTTCACAAAATCAAATTGTTTGTCTATATTACTCGATGATGATAAAACTCTAATTTTCAGCTTGTATGCGTCATGAAAACATACTTACTGTCAGCCATGACCATCCCAATCAAATTTCGGGACGAAATGTCTTTAACGGGTAGGTACTGTGACAACCCGGAAATTTTTGACCAAATTTAAACTTAATCTTTCTACGATTCTGACACGATAAGCAAAGTTTGTAATGTTGAGTCTCGAAAATTTTGGAACTATGTTCATACATTCAATTACCCTTTTGACTATGCTCGACAATTCACGAACGAATATATAAATGGATATGAATATATATATGTATATATATATATATATATATATATATATATATATATATATATATATATATATATATATATATATATATATATATATATATATATATATATATTATAACTTGAAAACGTTAACAAATTATTAAATGTATAATATTTTAGATTAAATGTATTTGTCTCAATATATGCTTAATATATTCATCTACGGAATTAGAAGATAATACCAACGATTGGATTAGCAGATATTTCAACAATTATAAATTCCGTAAGTATTGTGATAAGTCTTTGTTGAGAGGTCCACCTTGATTTAAGAAATCTTTCCTTTTTGACTGTATTTGATATATAAATAACTTGCAACGTGTATAGAAAAAGTATTTATATATATTGTATATATATATATATATATATATATATATATATATATTAAGGTTCGAAATTATTTTTGTAAACAATAGTAACACCCATTTATTGTTCCGTTTGATAAATAAATATTATATACAAATTTATATTTTTCTAAACAAAAATATATATTTTACAATGTGATAATGCATAGAATTGAATTAGATATAAAACGTTTCGATATTATTAACTATATTTTAATAAACAACGAAGAGTTGATTTATAGAAGCAAATGACCAAATTACTAAAATGTATAAGTTATACTTTGAGTAATATAGTTTATTGATAATTTAAGATTATATTTTGACAAAGGTACGAATCACGAAACGTAAAGTACAAGTTTTCTAAGCATACGAAAATGCATTCGAGAAACCAAAACTGAGACATTAGTCGAGCGTAAACGTGCGAGTCATCAGACCAAAAATGAAAAGTCAACTATGCACGTGAATATAATATAATATATAATTAATTAATATAAATTATATATATTATATATAAATTATAAAAATATGTCAACAAACAAAACAACAAAAAAATTGTGAGCTGGATTTTGGGGCCATGCGATCGCATGAGAAATAGGCATAAAACCCATGCGATCGCATGGCAGTCAGGATTCAGAAACATTCTATAAATTGGCCAGTTTGCTCGACGCACACACACACATATCCTCACATCTCTCTGCTCACTTTATATATATTTATATTATTATTATTATTATTAGTATTATTATACATAAAATACTACGACGAGGTCATGAGCAAGTTATTTTCAAAACAAGCTTTTCGAGCGGGATAGAGCTAAGGAAATTATGGGTTATAGCTATGGAGGTTATGGGTATTGCTTGGGGGTTATTGTGATGCCCCGTACAAAACCATCGTGTACGAATCATCAACAACAGGATCATTACAAGGTTAAGTACTATATGCTGTAATTAAAGAAGTTGCATTCACGATAAAAAGGTGATGTCATAACCGACATCAAATGTTTTACATTTCAAAAGCATGCTTCACTAAGTAGAAGCAAATAATAAGTGTATGTGACCACAATGGTCGTTACAAGTCATAGTTCAAAAGTACGAATGTTTGAATGCAAAGTAAAGTAGTTCATGCGTGGACAACTCTAAGCAGCGGGTTCTACAGCACGACTAGTACACAGCGGAAGCAACCTCAAGCACCTGAGAAATACATGCTTAAAAATGTCAACACAAAGGTTGGTGAGCTATAGTTTAAGTATAACAGTATGTATGGTAGGCCACGAGATTTCAGTGCTACAAAGAGCGTTTCAAAACAGTATGATAAAGTATATGTTAACCGTGGGCACTTGGTAACTAACTTAACGTTTATACCCCCTGAAAGTACACTTGGAAAGTGCGTATGTCTACGAAGTATTAAACACTCATTAAATGCTAGCGCTACTAGCCCGAGTGGGGATGTCAAACCCTATGGATCCATATCTAAGATTCGCGTTCACGGTTCAAAAACCGATGATTAAACGTTACCGAGCTAAAGGGAATGTTTATGCCGTTGTATAACCCACACATATATAAGTTTAAGTACTCGTGCCTAGTATGTAAAACATAAAATCCGCATGTATTCTCAGTTCCCAAAATAAGTTAAAGTAGAAAGGGAATGCTATAACTCACAATGATATGTAGCGGTAAAGTAGTAGTCGGGAAAGGTGTGCAAGTAAATGGTCCGAAGTCCTCAACCTAAGTCAAATAGTACTAAGTCAGTAAATCATCTTAATAGGTTTAAAAGTATGTATTTAAGGTCTTAAGGGTCATCATCATTCATCATTAAACAAAAGGCGTAAAGTAAGTTTCGTTTATGAAAGTAGTTTTCAAGAAAGTCTGATTTCAGTCAGTCACCACGGCCTCTACCCTTACTGAATTAAGGTGAGACCAGTGGCCATGGCTCCGTCTATGAGTCCCTTAAGTGTGGTAAAATTTACAGAAGCAAACTCATCTTGGTTTGACCGTGGCGACGGTCTAAGTGCGAGTAGGTCAGAAATTTCTGCACAACGTTAAAGGACATAGTAACGATCGGAGGGCCATAAATCCTAAACCGTAACTCGGATTAAGACGAGTCCTATATGAAAAGTTATCTACTCGAAAAGATCTATCTAAAAATCAAGGTTAGAACAGCCCAGGTCTACTGGTCTGTTCCAGAAGCATCAGGTCAGAAAGTTTTGGACAGAAACAGTAAGTTTAAAAGGGTTCCGGTGGTCTTGGTGTTTGATGTTCATCATGGTTCTCATCCTTGATGCATATAGCTTCAAGTGTACAACTCATTGATGTATCTACATCATCTTAACCAAGTCTTGACCATCATAACCCATGTGCAAGTCTAAGACATGAAGCACAACTCACTTAAGAGTTGTATGAAGTTTGATGAACCAAAGTGGCATCAAAGTCTTAGATCTAATACATACATGGACTTTAAAGCTAATAACAAGTTACAAACTTGAAAGTAAACTAACTAATCAAGATCATAAGTAGTAGAACATAGTTCTTAGTTTGATCTTGAAGATCCAAGACTCAAAAGTCTAGATCCAAAGTTATATTTAAAGAAAACTTATTTGTGTGTTCTTGAACTTTCAAGGTTAACTTAATTTGTTCAAGAGATATGAGATCAAGACTAACTTGTAGTACTTGACCATATACACTAACTACATGAAATTAAAGTGCATAAAATGAAGAAGTAAACTTAAATAAACAAGAAAAGGTTCATGGTTGTTCATACTTTAAAGATTCAAACCAAAGTTTGATCTTTAGAAAGTAAACTTTAGAGTTTACTTCATGAGCTTCAAGTATGTCTTTAATCAACACAAGAACTTTATAATCTTTGAAACATTATATGTAGAACCTAAACTAGAGAGTTTAGTTCTTGATTGTTCTTGTTAAAACAAGATAAAAGATGAATCAAACTAGAAAGTTAGATTCTTGAAACATGTAAGTAAATAACAACAATTAACAAGACAAGTAACATTAACAACAAAGAACAACAAATGATGATGATGATGATTTGCATGTGTGTATACGGTTTTAGGGAGAAAAGAAGAAGAGAAAATGTCTTCAAGTTTACTTACAAAGAGCAAAGAAACCTTGAGAGAAAAAGAGAGAAAGATAATTGCAAGTAGAAGTGTGTTTGAGAAATGAGAGAAATGCTAGCAATATGTGATCAAATTTTGAAACAAAAAATGCACTACCAAGGCCATAAAGGCCACGACCTGCAGTAGCAAAAGGAGAAGGGATGTATTCAATGGTTACAAGCATGTAAAGATGACAAAAGTTGGATAAAATGGGTGTTTGCATGGGAATGAACAAGTAACTTGATTCCTTACTAAGTTAACTAACTAGTTTGCTTCTAATTGATACTTACAAGTGCAAGACATGGGCTAACTAAGTCCATTAATAATGTAGGGTGGACTTGGAAGTCCAATAACATGAGTCCATTACACTAACAAAGCCCAAGTTCAACTAATTCACAAGTTAATCCAATTAAAGCCCAAGTAACTAACTAATAGTCTTAGTTAATTAAAATGATTAACAAATTTAATCATGAATGTAAATAATATCTAAAAATATTATTCGTGAAAGTTCCGGGTGTCACAAAGACGTTTCGGGCCACTAAAGTCAAGTTCGGGCAATCATGGCAACATGTAAATGTAATAACATACATTCGTTTAAACACGCGTATTAATAATAATAATTATTAATAAAATGACGTTGGAAATTCCAGGGTCGTTACATTACCCACCTGTAAAAGAAAATTTCGTCCCGAAATTTAAGCTGAGGTAGATGGAGGAGTCGGGAAAAGGTGAGGATACGTCCGCATCATTTGATCCTCTCGCTCCCAAGTAAACTCAGGTCCTCGTTTGACATTCCATCGTACTCGAACGATCGGAATCTTGTTGCATTTCAAAGTTTTGATCTCACGATCCATAATTTCTACAGGTTCTTCCACAAAGTGGAGTTTGTCGTCAATTGTAAGTTCCTCCAGTGGTATGATAAGTTCCGGTGCAGCAAGACACTTCTTCAAGTTTGACACATGGAAGGTAGGATGAACTGAGCTCAATTGCGCTGGTAGATCCAAACGGTATGCAACGGGTCCAACACGTTCCAAGATTTCAAAAGGACCAATGTATCGTGGGTTCAAATTTCCACGTTTTCCAAAACGGATCACACCTTTCCAAGGTGCAACCTTTAACATTACACGATCTCCAACGTTGAATTCAAAGTCTTTACGCTTAAGATCAGCATAACTCTTTTGGCGATCACGGGCAGTCTTAAGTCTAGCTTGAATCTGAGCAATCTTCTCCGTCGTTTCATGGACTACCTCGGGTCCGGTGATTTGCTTTTCACCTACTTCGGCCCAACAAATAGGAGATCGGCACTTACGGCCATACAATGCTTCAAAAGGTGCAGTATTAATGCTAGAGTGATAACTGTTGTTGTACGAGAATTCGGCGAGTGGCAAATGTCTTTCCCAGGCCTTTCCAAAATCAATGACACATGCACGTAGCATGTCCTCCAAGGTCTGAATCATTCGTTCACTTTGCCCGTCAGTCTGAGGATGATAAGTAGTACTCATGTCAAGACGAGTTCCCATGGCTTCTTGCAAAGAACGCCAAAATCTAGAGGCAAAACGAGGATCGCGATCGGAGATGATCGATAAAGGTACACCATGACGAGATACAACCTCTTTGATGTATAACTGAGCAAGTCTCTCCATTGTATCAGTTTCCTTCATCGCTAGAAAGTGTGCAGATTTGGTAAGGCGGTCAACAATAACCCAAATAGTATCGTATCCGCCCACCGTCTTTGATAGCTTGGTAATGAAATCCATTGTTATCCTTTCCCACTTCCATTGCGGGATTTCCGGTTGCTGAAGTAAACCAGAAGGTCTCTGATGCTCGGCTTTAACCTTCGAGCAAGTCAAACACTTACCAACATAAGTCGCAACGTCCTTCTTAAGATTCGGCCACCAATACTGTTCTTTAAGGTCGTGGTACATTTTACCCGCTCCAGGATGAATCGAATATCTCGATTTGTGTGCTTCATCAAGTATAAGGTTCCGTAGATCTCCATAAAGAGGTATCCAAATTCTTCCGGCATAACATCGGAGTCCAGACTCCCTAACCTCGAATCGAGAGACAAGTATGTTCAAATGTTCGTGAGATATATTCTCCTCCTTGAGAGCCTCAACTTGGGCTACTCTAATCTAGTTGTTGAGGTTCGAATGGATGGTGATGTTCAGAGCCCTAACACGAAGAGGTGCCGTCCTCTCCTTTCGGCTTAAAGCGTCAGCTACAACATTGGCCTTGCCAGGGTGATAACGGAGTTCACAATCGTAGTCGTTGAGCGTCTCGATCCATCGACGCTGTCTCATATTCAGTTGCTTCTGATCAAAGATGTGCTGGAGACTCTTGTGATCGGTGAAGATAGTGCTCTTAGTTCCATACAAATAATGTCTCCACAATTTGAGTGCAAAGACAACGGCTCCAAGTTCAAGATCATGTGTAGTGTAGTTCCGCTCGTGAATCTTCAATTGGCAGGAGGCATAGGCAATAACCTTTGATCGTTGCATCAGTACACAACCAAAACCACTCTTCGATGCATCACAATAAACAACAAAGTCGTCACTGCCTTCAGGAAGTGATAGGATAGGTGCGGTGGTTAACTTCTTCTTCAAAGTTTGAAATGCTGATTCGTGTGCGGGTTCCCAAATGAACTTCTTGCCCTTGTGAGTCAGTGCGGTCAAAGGACGCGCAATCAGAGAAAATTCTTCGATGAATCTTCGGTAATAACCGGCGAGACCTAGGAATTGGCGAATATGCGTTGGAGTAGTGGGGGTCTCCTACTTGCTGATGGCTTCAATCTTGGCGGGATCAACTTTGATACCCTGGTCGCTCACAACATGACCCAAAAATTGTACTTCCTTCAACCAAAATTCACACTTGGAGAATTTGGCGTAAAGTTGCTCTTGTCTTAAGAGTTTAAGCACTAATCGAAGGTGTTGCTCATGTTCTTCTTCGCTCTTAGAGTAGATGAGGATATCATCTATGAAGACGATAACAAACTTGTCCAAGTAAGGCTTGCAGACACGATTCATGAGATCCATGAACACGGCAGGTGCATTTTTCAAACCGAATGGCATCACGAGGAACTCATAATGACCATAACGGGTTCTGAATGCAGTCTTCATCATGTCACTTTCCTTCACCCTCAACTGGTGATAGCCGGATCGCAAATCGATCTTTGAATAAACGCTCGATCCTTGTAGTTGATCAAAAAGATCGTCAATTCGTGGAAGAGGATACCGATTCTTAATTGTCAATTTGTTGAGTTCACGGTAGTCGATACACATACGGAAGGATCCATCCTTCTTCTTCACAAACAGAACAGGTGCGCCCCAAGGCGAGAAACTTGGTTGGATAAATCCACGGTCTAACAGTTCTTGTAGTTGACTCTGTAATTCTTGCATCTCGGAAGGTGCGAGTCTATAAGGTGCGCGAGCTACAGGTGCTGCTCCTGGCACTAAATCAATCTGAAACTCTACGGCTCTCTGCGGCGGCAATCCAGGCAATTCTTCTGGGAAGACATCAGAAAATTCGTTCACAATTCGAACGTCGTTCACGCTCTTCACCTCAGTTTCTACCGCTTTCACATGTGCTAGGACAGCAAAGCGTCCCTTCTTCATAATCTTTTGCGCTTTCACGTAACTAATGAGGTTCAACTTCGAGGTACATCTCTCTCCATAGATAACCAGTGGTTCGCCATCTCCTTGTGGTATGCGAAGTGCTTTATCTCCACAGATAATATCGGCCTTTATCTTGCTCAACCAATCCATACCGACGATCACGTCAAAACTTCCCAGTTTGATAGGTATCAAATCAATTTCGAAATCTGCACCAGCTATGTTGATAATAGCTCCACGACTAATATGGTCAACCTTTTCAAGTTTTCCATTTGCGACCTCGACAAGCATACTTTCTTTTAACGGGACTAATGACTAATTAATCTTATCGCAAAAATGTCTACATACATAACTTCTATCCGCACCAGTATCAAACAAGACAGAAGCTAAAAGATTGTTGATTGTGAATATACCTGTCACCAAGTCGGGGTTATCGCGTGCGTCCCTTGCATTAACATTAAAAGCTCTACCACGGGGTGGCCCGCCATCTTTTCGCATGTTTGGGCACGCATTTCTGAAATGGCCCGTCTGCCCACACTCGTAGCACTTCTTAGGTCCATTGGTGTTCGGCTTCCCATTCAAAGTGGTGACCTTGCAGTCCTTCCCGATGTGCCCAGCCCGTTGGCACTTCTCACAGATAACATTGCAATATCCAGTATGGTGTTTGTAACACCTCTTGCATTGTGGGAAGGTTCCTTTGTAGTTCGGGTTGGTGTTGGTGTTGTTGTTGGGATTAGGGTTTCCACCGTTGTTGTGCCTCTTGGCGGGGGTTTGATCGTAGTTTCTCCCCCTATTGTTGTTGTTGTTGTTGTTGTTGTGGTTGTTGTGGTTGTTATGGTTGTTGTCCCATTTCCTCTTTTCGCTACTACCGGCTTCAAACTTAGCCTTCTTCGGCTCGTCAAGGATGATTTGATTCAGGAGAGTATGCGCCATGCGCATTGCTTCGGGGATATTCGGTGGCTTGGATGAGGTGACATTACCCTTGATGGACTTAGGAAGTCCCGAGAAGTATTTCTCCAAGCGCTTGAATTCGGGGGTGACCATGGTCGGACACATTAATGCTAACTCCAAAAACCTACGATTGTAACTGTTAAGGTCGTTCCCTACGGCCTTCAACTGCATGAATTCAATTTCCATCTTCTGAATTTCGGTTCTCGGACAATACTCATCAATCATAGCCGCCTTGAATTCCTCCCATGGCGTAGCATACGCCTCATCGATACCTTTCGCTTGAGCTAACGTGTTCCACCACGTTAGCGCGCCGTCGGATAGCGTGCACGAAGCAAACTTGGTTTTATTATCCTCCGAACAGTTGCTAACTCGGAATACTGATTCAAGTTTCTCAAACCATCTGGTGAGACCAACTGGTCCCTCGGTGCCGCTGAAGTTATGCGGTTTGCAGCTCTGGAATTCCTTGTATGTACACCCATTTCGAATGGGTGGAATAACCGGTGGTGGTGGCGGTGGAGCTTCGAGATTTCTTTCTGCTAGGGCTGCAGTGACCCGTTCGTTGATCATGTCCTCAATCTGGGCGGCGGTAGGTGTGGATCTTCCGTTAGCCATGATATTCTAAACAAAAATTTTGACCCAAGTCAAAATCCAGCATTCGATATGTAGTAATATAGTACATAGTAACAAACATGGAATCAAAACATCACACGTTATTAAATAATGCATCTAGGTACAAATACCACAGAATCATCGTACAGCAATGTAAATAGAACATCGTGCAAGAATTAAATAACGCAAAGTTCCATTCATTAATAATAATAAGTTTCATACATCTGAATAAGTTCGTACAATACATATGAAATACATGAAACTATATCTAGATTACATCATGAAATCTAAATACAAAGTCCTACGGTGAAGGCGGGTGAACTGCTCCTCGAGCCAACTGCTCCTCGAGCTCAGTGACTCGAGCTCGGAGAGTCTCAATCTCCCTCATCAGTTCCTCGTTAGAGGCAGCTGGTGGGGCAGGCGGTGCAGGTGGGGCGGGTGGTGCCGGTGGTGCTGATGTAGATGGTCCGGCTCCGGATGTAGACGGTACGTCCCTAGATGTAAGTGGTCCGTATCTAAATCTGGGTGGTACGGTTCCAGGAATAATCAATACGTAACGGGGAACCTTACGTATCTGTGGGTCGGCAGGGTATGGCACAACTCGTTTACGAGCAGTAACCCTACGATGATGGCCAAATGCGTCAGTAAAAGCACGACCTCCATTCACCCCTGGAATGACGGTGCCGTCGAAACGGTACCGCTTCTTCGGCGGGGTGGAGGGTGCCTGAATAGGTCTATCAGCAGGATCCTCATCATCGCTGGAGTCGTCTGATGATGAAGAATCGGCGGATGATGAGTCATCCGAATCGTGTGGTGGTGACATTGGTGGCTGAGCTGGTAATCCGAAGCGTCCGAAGGCGGCCAACATCTGTCTGTGTCTGCCTGGCGGAATCACGACTAAACGTCCGTCGGGAGTGCGTCGGCAAGGCGTGCACATGTGGTTATGAAACGGCCCTTCCCCGAACTCTGCGGGGATCTCAATACCACCAATGCGGGGCTGTGACCTCAAGGGTCCGGGAGCAGACACTGGGGCAGGTGCACTAGTACCAGCTCCGAAAGTAGAAGCGCCGGGATCACTAGTGGGTGTCGGGGCTGGTGTATCGGCAGTAGCAGCAGCAGGTGTAGCAGTAGGTAGGGCGACGGGGTCTGAGTCTGTACTGCCTGAAATGCCAGTAGGTGGAACATCCGACATCTGAACAAGGAAAAATAAATTTTTCATGTCAGTATGTCATAAAGCAAGCAAATAATAGGCCAACAGTTTAAATCATGTATAACGGTAACTAGCATGGTAATAACAGTCATTCGTATGAAAGTAGCATGCTATCGAAAGCAAGTAGCATCATGCAGTAGTGAAATCATGTAGTAGCATGCGGCATATAGCGGAAAAAGTAAGCAGTAGCATGCAGTAAATTCAGCGGAAACAAGTAAACTAGCAAGTTGTAGATTAGTCCTATTAGTGAATCCTACTCGGGTCGGTCTTAGACTCACTAATGCAACCTAATTCGCTACAACCAATGCTCTGATACCAAATGTGATGCCCCGTATAAAACCATCGTGTACGAATCATCAACAACAGGATCATTACAAGGTTAAGTACTATATGCTGTAATTAAAGAAGTTGCGTTCACGATAAAAAGGTGATGTCATAACCGACATCAAATGTTTTACATTTCAAAAGCATGCTTCACTAAGTAGAAGCAAATAATAAGTGTATGTGACCACAATGGTCGTTACAAGTCATAGTTCAAAAGTACGAATGTTTGAATGCAAAGTAAAGTAGTTCATGCGTGGACAACTCTAAGCAGCGGGTTCTACAGCACGACTAGTACACAGCGGAAGCAACCTCAAGCACCTGAGAAATACATGCTTAAAAATGTCAACACAAAGGTTGGTGAGCTATAGTTTAAGTATAACAGTATGTATGGTAGGCCACGAGATTTCAGTGCTACAAAGAGCGTTTCAAAACAGTATGATAAAGTATATGTTAACCGTGGGCACTTGGTAACTAACTTAACGTTTATACCCCCTGAAAGTACACTTGGAAAGTGCGTATGTCTACGAAGTATTAAACACTCATTAAATGCTAGCGCTACTAGCCCGAGTGGGGATGTCAAACCCTATGGATCCATATCTAAGATTCGCGTTCACGGTTCAAAAACCGATGATTAAACGTTACCGAGCTAAAGGGAATGTTTATGCCATTGTATAACCCACACATATATAAGTTTATGTACTCGTACCTAGTATGTAAAACATAAAATCCGCATGTATTCTCAGTTCCCAAAATAAGTTAAAGTAAAAAGGGAATGCTATAACTCACAATGATATGTAGCGGTAAAGTAGTAGTCGGGAAAGGTGTGCAAGTAAATGGTCTAAAGTCCTCAACCTAAGTCAAATAGTACTAAGTCAGTAAATCGTCTTAATAGGTTTAAAATTATGTATTTAAGGTCTTAAGGGTCATCATCATTCATCATTAAACAAAAGGCGTAAAGTAAGTTTCGTTTATGAAGGTAGTTTTCAACAAAGTCTGACTTCAGTCAGTCACCACGGCCTCTACCCTTACTGAATTAAGGTGAGACCAGTGGCCATGGGTCCTTCTATGAGTCCCTTAAGTGTGGTAAAATTTACAGAAGCAAACTCGTCTTGGTTTGACCGTGGCGACGGTCTAAGTGCGAGTAGGTCAGAAATTTCTGCACAACGTTAAAGGACATAGTAACGATCGGAGGGCCATAAATCCTAAACCGTAACTCGGATTAAGACGAGTCCTATATGAAAAGTTATCTACTAGAAAAGATCTATCTAAAAATCAAGGTTAGAACAGCCCAGGTCTACTGGTCTGTTTCAGAAGTATCAGGTCAGAAAGTTTTGGACAGAAACAGTAAGTTTAAAAGGGTTCCGGTGGTCTTGGTGTTTGATGTTCATCATGGTTCTCATCCTTGATGCATATAGCTTCAAGTGTACAACTCATTGATGTATCTACATCATCTTAACCAAGTCTTGACCATCATAACCCATGTGCAAGTTTAAGACATGAAGCACAACTCACTTAAGAGTTGTATGAAGTTTGATGAACCAAAGTTGCATCAAAGTCTTAGATCTAACACATACACGGACTTTAAAGCTAATAACAAGTTACAAACTTGAAAGTAAACTAACTAATCAAGATCTTAAGTAGTAGAACATAGTTCTTAGTTTGATCTTGAAGATCCAAGACTCAAAAGTCTAGATCCAAAGTTATATTTAAAGAAAATTTATTTGTGTGTTCTTGAACTTTCAAGGTTACCTTAATTTGTTCAAGAGATATGAGATCAAGACTAATTTGTAGTACTTGACCATATACACTAACTACATGAAATTAAAGTGCATAAAATGAAGAAGTAAACTTAAATAAACAAGAAAAGGTTCATGGTTGTTCATACTTTAAAGATTCAAACCAAAGTTTGATCTTTAGAAAGTAAACTTTAGAGTTTACTTCATGAGCTTCAAGTATGTCTTTAATCAACACAAGAACTTTATAATCTTTGAAACATTATATGTAGAACCTAAACTAGAGAGTTTAGTTCTTGATTGTTCTTGTTAAAACAAGATAAAAGATTAATCAAACTAGAAAGTTAGATTCTTGAAACATGTAAGTAAATAACAACAATTAACAAGACAAGTAACATTAACAACAAAGAACAACAAATTATGATGATGATTTGCATGTATGTATACGGTTTTAGGGAGAAAAGAAGAAGAGAAAATGTCTTCAAGCTTACTTACAAAGAGCAAAGAAACCTTGAGAGAAAAAGAGAGAGAGATAATTGCAAGTAGAAGTGTGTTTGAGAAATGAGAGAAATGCTAGCAATATGTGATCAAATTTTGAAACAAAAAATGCACTACCAAGGCCATAAAGGCCACGGCCTGCAGTAGCAAAAGGAGGAGGGATGTATTCAATGGTTACAAGCATGTAAAGATGAAAAAAGTTGGATAAAATGGGTGTTTGCATGGGAATGAACAAGTAACTTGATTCCTTACTAAGTTAACTAACTAGTTTGCTTCTAATTGATACTTACAAGTGCAAGACATGGGCTAACTAAGTCCATTAATAATGTACGGTGGGCTTGGAAGTCCAATAACATGAGTCCATTACACTAACAAAGCCCAAGTTCAACTAATTCACAAGTTAATCCAATTAAAGCCCAAGTAACTAACTAATAGTCTTAGTTAATTAAAATGATTAATAAATTTAATCATGAATGTAAATAATATCTAAAAATATTTTTCGTGAAAGTTTCGGGTGTCACAAAGACGTTTCGGGCCACTAAAGTCAAGTTCGGGCAATCATGGCAACATGTAAATGTAATAACATACATTCGTTTAAACACGCGTATTAATAATAATAATTATTAATAAAATAACGTTGGAAATTCCAGGGTCGTTACAGTTATGATCATGAGTCAAAGGTCAACCTAGTGTTTATCATCTCCGTTGCGTCTACGTACTTTCCTGCAATATTGAATCACAATATTGATACGTGAGCATTCATATCTTATCTTTTATATATTAATAGTGTATACATATCTAGTGCTCGAGTATATATGTTTATGCATGCTAGTATGCTAAATTTCGTCGTTAAACAGTTTATGATGAATCACGAATTAAATACATATATTACTGATAAAAGGTATATGATATGCATGTTTTTGGAAAGCTGGCGAAAAATCAATAACTTTTCATTTAGAAATCGTGAAATTTCGATGAACGAATTAAGAGATATGGGCAACAGAATTATAATCAACGTTAATTGGAATTGGTTTTGAATCTGAAATTAATATTTAAACAACTTGTCTATGAGATTGATAAATTGGAATTTTAGATATTACTAATCGAGTAAATGAATTTCTATATAAGGCACGTCTCGTTTTGTTGAACAATTGTCAAAATTGATTGTTTTATCATATTTTAAAGCCTTATAAAAACTATAGTTTAATTTTACAAGAATTGGGAAACTATATGAAATGTTAAAATGTTTCGATTGCCCTGATCATTCAACTATAGTATTGAGTCAGATTGACTTTTTGAAACGACTTTTGATAACTTTTGTATGTCGACCTCGAGCATTAGGATTGTGATACACTATGACCAGACCTAGCTTGATAGACATTTATTGACCAACATATGTTCTCTAGGTTGAGATCTACGATTATTTGGTATTACGAGTTTCGGTCACATTTTGGTGAACGACTTTATGTGCTGCTAAGGTGAGTTTCATTTGCTCCCTTTTTAAGCAATCTATATTTTTGGGCTGAGAATACATGCACTTTATTTTAAACGCAATGGATACAAGTACATACTAAATTCTACACCGAGTTTAAACCGAAAATCCCTTAGCTTTGGTAACTAGTAACTGCCGGTTATAAGAACTGGTTGGCGCGAGTAGTTATATATGGATCCATAGGGCTTGATATCCCCGTCCGAGTTAGAGCGCTAGCCTTTTAACGGACGTATGCTATTTGAGAAGCGTACACGTTGGTTTGCGTGTATTATTAAGATGATTATACAAAGGGTACAAATTATATATACGTTAAGTTTAGTTACCAGGGTGCTCAATTTCGTAGAATATTTTGATAAATGTTTCTGGATGAAACAACTGAAATCTTGTGATCCACCTTTATATACAGATTATACGATACATTAAAACTATGAACTCACCAACCTTTGTGTTGACACTTGTTAGCATGTTTATTCTCAGGTTCCCTAGAAGTCTTCCGCTGTGTGCTTATATGTTAGACAAGCTTTGTGCATGGAGTCATACATGCTTTATTCAAGAAAACGTTGTATTCACAAAACCATCATCATGTATCTATTTTGACTGCATTGTCAACGGAAGTATTATTGTAAACTATTATTTACGGTATACCTTTTCCAAAGAATGCAATGTTTATAAAATGTATCATATAGAGGTCAAATACCTCGCAATGAAATCGATGAATGACGTATTCGTCCATATGGATTTGGAGCGATCGTCACATCTTCTCTTGGCCAACATCAGATTTTATGCCATGAGAATCACAGCATCAAGAGTAACCTTCTCGGCAGCAATAACATTCCCCTGAACATCCTCGGGGAGACCTTCAATATACCTTTCAATTCTTCTTGCTTCGGTAGGAAACATCTCTGGACACAAAGTAGAAAGCTCAAGAAAACGGTTGGTATAGCTTTCAATATCGGTACCCTTCACCTTGAGTTCCCAAAACTCGGCTTCAAGTTTTTGAACTTGACTCCCAGGACAGAATTTATTAGCCATCATGCTTTTGAGTTCGTCCCATGGAATTGCATTAGCATTATCAATCCCCACGGACTTAGCATGAGCAGTCCACCAAGTCAAAGCATTGCCAGCTAATGAGCTAGTGGTATATTTGACCCGATCGTTATCCCCGCAGTTGCAAACATGGAAGATAGACTCTAGCTTCTCGAACCATCGAACTAGTTCGACAGCCTCTTCATTTCCCTTGAAAGCGGGAGGATGGCAGTTTGTAAAGTCCTTGTAAGAACAAGGTTTCGGTTGGGTGTTAGCATGATTAGCTTGAGCGTTGCCTTGGGCGGCAGTGAGCAACTGTTGGAATTTCTCAGTGGTCAATATGATGTTGTTAACGGTAGGTGCAGCTGGATGAACCATGATGTCACTACATAGAAGTGAACATAAGTTTGGTAAGGTGACAAGTTATAAGTTTGAGCAATTACCAGTATGAATAAAGCATTGATATCACATGATATTAATAGAACACTTTATATTATTAGAACGAGGCATTAATAAGCCTTTTTAATACACGATTCAGAAATAGAAATAGTTTAAGGCATAGCCTTTACATAGATAAGAAATTGGAAAAATAAACTAGGAAATATTAAGATTGAAGTAATCTTCATATTTCTTCTTCTCGCCCTCAACCTTCTTCATAAACTCATCAACTTTCTCGTTCCTCGCCTTTTGCTTCTCATAGAGATACTCGAGGTTATTGTAGAGGTTAGTAACGCGGCTGTTGACTGCGTTGTTATCGTACCCCTTTAGAGCAAGCTGCTTATTGACTCAATTTCTTTCCATATCCATCCAGAAATCAACATCCTCCTTGAGATGAGCAAGCGATTGTTTTCTCCAACGGGTGCTACGTTCTTCCTCATACTTCACCAACTTACTCACTTTCTTTAACTCCACATTTTCCTCCACAAGTTTCTTGATCACTAAGTCTTTTTCATCCATTCGAGCCTCGATCCTTGTAACATGGCGAAGCAAACCATCGAAGTTCTTCTCGGTAGTTGTTCGCATATTCATGATTTCACACATGGCGTTATGGTTATCATAAGAAGGAGATCGGGCTCTTTTCTTAGACGGGCCATCTTCATTAAAATCAGCAGGGCGTTTCCCCTTGTCTTCAATTCTTGGGGTTGGGTAGTAGTCGGGAGACTTAGGTAAAGTATTCGGACTATAGTTTAGTGAGGGAGGACCACCAAGACCATAAGGTGGGCTTTGTACTTATCTTTCAGTGGAAGAGTATCCAGTACCTACTTCGTTGGTAGGTTTAAAGCGAGCCATTTCTTCAGAAGATTTGAAGAGAGTCATTTTATTTGGTTGATTAACGCTTGAGCTTGACATCCTAACATTAGGAAAGAGACTTTGATTAGAATCTTTAAGTCAAGTTTATTAAAGCATAATTGTTAAGATTATAAGGCAATCCTAAGTGCTTTAAAGTCTAAGGCAGGAAAGGTTATAGTTTCCTAGATTGCTAAGGCACCCTAGCTAGCAAGTAAGGCACACATAAAGATGCAATCCTGGTTCTCTATAACAGCCTGGTTATGCTCTGATACCAATCTATCACACCCCAGTTAGGGCCTGGGTGAATGTGACATTAATATCAAATAAACCAACATATTATAATACGAGAACAATACTAAATGATAAAAACAAACTTTATTGAGTACGCAGCGGAAAATGAAATGTCGTTACAATAATGGAAAGTACAATAAAATAATTGTTTCAAATGCAAGAATAATAAATGCGATATCTCTTGATCCTAAGTCCAAGTAGCATCACATAAGCAGTAAGTAAATAAGCTTAGTCAATCGGCACCTGAGACAAAACATGCTAAAGTGTCAACAAAAAAGGTTGAGTGAAGTTCATAGGTTTAACAAATATGTTTGACCGTTGTTTTAGACCACAAGATTTAGTTTATAAAGTTGTTCTCGCAGGGATCAAAAAGTTATGCCAATTCGTGATATTTAGACTAAACGTTCAAAGTTTGCCCCAATAACAAGTTGTGTATATACTTGTCGGTTTAATTTTATTATTAAGTAATACAATGACTTGGTCAAATGTACCGGGGACGTTACTCCCGATAGGCGTACCCCCAATAATTAAGAATGCATTTAACGAGCAATTAAAAATATCACTGTAGGGACTTAGTCAGACATAGCCGGGTATAACATAGTTTAACAGTTGGTACTTGTGTCTAAATTGTAGATAGTAAAAGTAGCATGTGTCTCACCCCAAATAAGTTAAATAAATTTGCTAGCAATAAAGAGTGGGACTATGAATTCACCTTATTAAGTAGGAGAGAGAGTTGTTATTCCTCGGAATAGAAAGTTTGGATGAATGAGCAGAAAGTCAACCTATTGACATTTAAGAGTAGTTAAATGTTTTGCCCAAATTTAAGTTTAAGTATGCAAGTGTTTTAAGTATAGTTCATTTTACTAAGTTCCATTCCTAGTAAGTTTCTACTTTTAGTAAGTTAGTGTCGAACACTAGTGAGTTGTCCTTAATAAGTCTACCACCTATTAAGTGTGAAAGTATCTAAGTGTATGATTACTATCGTTGGGTTGACATTGTGCACCATACCCAAACATCTATTCCACTGCCGAGTCACCAGAATGACCAATTGTTACCGGTTGGCCCAGGATTTCTTGACCAAAATCTAAGTTTGGCATTCGTAATCCACAAGCGTCCCATAGTGGTACCAAGGATCACCCTAGGCCTTAAGTAGCGTTGACGTTCGAGTAATCACACGTTATCGTGAATGACTATTGTAATCGTGTGTTATACTATAAGTAGTATATTATAAGTATTCGTAATAGTGTAAGTGTTAAGTAGTAGTATAAGTGTATAAGTGTTAAGTAATATTAGTAATATAGTATAAGTAGTATTAGGGTTTTATTAATTAATTACGTTTAATTAATTAAAGTATTTAATGATTAGAGTTTTAATTAATGTATTAGGGTTTAGGTTTAATTAGGGTTTTAATTATTTAATATGTATATATGTATATATATATCGTGTATATGTATATATATAGTAGTTTGTTTATATATATGTAGTCGTGTATATATGTGTGTGTGTGTGTGTATATATATATATATATATATATATATATATATATATATATATATATATATATATATATATATTATTAGTAAATACATATATATATGTAATGTGTATCTACTTTTCAAATATAACTACCCTAACACAATCTTAGTGAATCCTTAAGGTTTTTAAGATCTAAACAAAACCTTTTTTTTATATATATGTAGCCGTATGTATGTATATGTATATGCATATATTTTTTATTTTTTTTACAATATGAATATGATTATGAATGAGATTAAGAACATGAACATGAATTAACAAGATGGAATTTAAAAGTTTGGATCTAGGGTTTTACCTTGTTGAAGATTAACAAGAAAAAGATGATGATGACTTGAAGATGAAGATCAAAACCCTTGAATAACGAAGAACACCTTGAAGATCTTTGAAGAACACGAAGAACGCGATGAACAAACTTGAAGATCACTTGAAGATCTTGAAGATGATGATGAAGATTTCGATGGTGGTGGTGATTTTAGGTTCTTGGTCGAAAATAAGAGAGAGAGGGAGAGGGATTTGGGAGAGATTTGTGATATTGATTTGGTACAAGATTAGCTCTGACCTAGGTCCCTATTTATAGGAGTGATTAGAGAATTCTAGAATTAGGTTTAGGTTAAGTTTTACTTAGGGAACAAGTTAGACTTAATGAGGAGGTGATGGGGGTTATTTGGGCCGAAAATTTAGAGGGCAAAAGGGTAATTTTACCCCTTCTAAAATCGTCTATGGTTTGCATGGGAGGAGTTTGGAACTTTTTCACTTTAGTCCTTGTACTTTAGATTAGCTTAAATGGTTCCTTAATTATCCAAGTTTAATTATTTAAGTGTTCAAGGTTTAAGGTTATTTATTTTGCTCACAAAAGTTTATTAGCTCATTATTTTTATATTTTATTAACTTGTCGTTTATTACACAAAGTTAATTATTATATTTTATAATTCTTAATGCTTAACAATTTATTGATTAAAGTTAAATCATTAAGTTTAATTATATTGTTGGGCATTTAATATTGAAAAAATATAGAATGGAAAAATGAGGGTCGTTATAAGAGTATAGTAGAAGTAGACAGATTCCTCCGGTGGTAGATGAAAAAGGAGAATGATTGATATGAAAGTCAGGAATATATCCAGAATTAAAATTGGATGAAGCATATTGACTGATGATTTGGAAATATTAATTAAAGTATAGAAAATGGGAGTAATGGAAAATAATGGAACGGAAAAAGTTTAATTTATAATGGAAATATCAGACAGGGTAATCAAGGCTGATCACCGTATCTAATTATAGAGATCTTAATTTCTTTATTCGCCGAAGAATCAAATTTTTTAGATTTCGAAGATTTTCCTTAAATTCCTTGAATTCTAAAAATCCACCGTGACTACGTCAAAAGTTAAATCTCTATCACAATCTTTTATGACATCTTCACTTGTACGCTTCACATAATCAAACCGTTTTATCTATATTAATCAATAATGATAAAACTCTATTTAGCAACTCATATTCGTCATGAAAACTGATGTCGAACGAGGTGTATATAAAATAGTTATTAATTTTAGCAGAAAACACTATTAAATACGATACAATTTTACACAAGATATTTATTTATTTATAGAATGGATATACTTAAACCTTGCTACAACACTTATAGGCAGTGTACCTAATCGTACAGTAGTGTAGTTTTTAGTAAGTCCGGTTCGTTCCACAGGGAAATCTTTAAACAAAGCTCAACGCTATATTAGTTTATTTTTATAAAAATACAAATATATATATAGGTAATATTATTATTATAAAGGGGGGTTTTTTACCGTTTAATGACCGGTTTGTCGATTTTAAAACTTTAGTCGCAGTTAAAACCTAATGTAAAATATAAAATAAATACAAGATTTTAAATTAAAGCGTAAAGTAAATAACGATAATAAAATTGCGAATAATAAAAATGCGATAAAATTAAATTGCGATAATTAAAAGTACGATAATTAAAAGTGCGATTAAATAAAATAACAATAAATAAAAGTGCGATAATTAGAAGTGCAATTAAATATAAAATAAAGGAAATTAAATATGAAATAAAAGAATTATGCTTATTTAAACTTCCGTAATCATGATGTTTGACGTGTTGATTTTAGTTTTATGCCCATGGGTTAATTGTCCTTTGTCCTGAATTATTCAATATGTCCGTCTGGTTTTTGTCCATAACAGTCCATCAGTCATAAATATAAATTGCAAGTGTCCTTGACAAATTATTATTATACCCGAAGTTAAATATTCCAACTAATTGGGGATTCGAATTGTAACAAGGTTTTAATACTTTGTTTAATGAATACACCAGGTTATCGACTGCGTGTAAACCAAGGTTTTACTACTTTGTTAACAATTACACCAATTACCCTTGAATGTAATTTCACCCCTGTTTTAATTATTCTAGTGGCTATTAATCCATTCCCGTGTCCGGTTAAATGAACGATTATTCATACATATAAATACCCCGCCCATCGTGTCCGATCGAGTGTATATGGTAATTTATAGGGACGCCCAATTGTAAATCTTTATATTAACATTAACAAACTTTCATTTAGTTAAACAAATATAAAGCCCATTAATAGCCCATAGTCTAGTTTCCACAAGTGTCGTTCTTTTATCCAAACCCCAATTATGGTACAAAGCCCAATTACCCAATTTTAGTAATTAGCCCAACATCATGATTACTTCGTTTTAAATAAGCATAATATTAACTTAGCTACGAGACATTAATGTAAAAAGGTTGAACATAACTTACAATGATTAAAAATAGCGTAGCGTTACACGGACAGAATTTCGACTTACACCCTTACAACATTCGCTAACATACCCTTATTATTAGAATTATAATTAAAATTAAAATATAAATTATAAATATAAATATATTTATGTATGAAGAGGAAGAGAAAAAAAGATGTGTAAAACTCGGCAGAAAACTGGCTTTTTATAGGACCTGACCAGCAATCTCACACCATGCGACTCGCATGATTTTGTGCTTCTGGCCATGCGAGTCGCATGGCCACCCTGGATTCAGCCAACTACTTTGTTTTCTTCTTGCCGACGTAATATAATAATAATAATATATATAATATATAATTATATATAATTATATATATATTATATTATATTCTTGTGCATAGTAGACTAGATATTTTTGGTCCGTTGCGTCGGGCGTTTCTTCTTGGCTCAGGTCCCGGTTCCGGATTTTCGGACGTCCTCGCGTATTATTTTAAATCGCGTACTTTGCGTCTTGTAACTTGTACTCTTGTCATTTTGAGACGTTCCTCATCAATATTTTGAACCTTTTTAATTGTATCTTGTACTTTTTAGCTCTTTGGACCTTTTTGTCTTCAATTTGTCGAATCTGCCTTTTGTCTTCACCTTTTATTATTTAAACGAATATCTCTTGTAAATAGAACAATTGCAACTAAAAGCTTGTCTTTCTTGAGGAATAATGCTATGAAATATATGTTCGTTTTTAGCATTATCAAATATTCCCACACTTGAGCGTTGCTTGTCCTCAAGCAATATCGTATTGAAATACTAGAATCACTTCTTTATTCTTCTCACTTTGTACATCAGTGATTTCTATACGGCGGTATAAACAATGGTAGTAACGATATGGTTTACAGTCCCACATGACTATAAAAATTTAGATCCATTAAGGAAATTGGATCTTTATGAAAACATTTGATCTTTTGAAAATTAAATCTAGTTTTTACCCTAGATTAGTTTTCCGGAATAACCCTTTACCGGTGTTTTGCAAAATATTTTTGTGGGTTTGGTGGGTTTCAGATTTGAAAATTTTAGCTCAAAACTTGCGGTTTTGTGTCACCCACTTGCTAACCTTGTATTTGGAAAGCAACACGTCCAGTTTACTTGTCCCGTATATTACCTTTCGGCAAACTACCGTCCGGTTGTAAAGGAAAGCGTTGAACAAGCAACTGTTAAGGCAATGTCCCGTGACATGCTTTTGATTATGGTCTATAACGTGTCGGACGCAATTACTATCCTTGGTAGGAGCAATAGTAAAGCTCACCCTTATAATTTGTCGGTTTGGCACAAAGTCCTGTCTTTGACCATGTTATGCAACCACCGTTCTTACGGTTGACACCCGATTTAGTTCAGGTGACCTTAATGAATTCCAGGTGAATTCCTAGGATTTTACGTTCAATGGTAATGAACGCATTGAAAATAGGGTTTTCAGAAAACAAATCGGTTTGTAATTTTGATCAAAATATTTTCTCGTTCAAGCTCGAGTTTTAGATATCATTGAATTCCATGAGTTTGTAATTCTCAATCTTTAAGGTCAATCTCTAGGATTGAGTAGTATCAGTCTTAAAAGCTGATTTTTAATCTTTAAGGAGATTATCCTTTCTGGGGATCTGATTCATTAGTCTTATCCAGCTAATTTGCATGGTGCCCCCCCATTGTACGAGATAAATCCTTCTCATGGTTAGGATAAATCTGACCACTTGGCGACCCTGTTTGATGCTGAGGTCCGTGGATTTCCTGCTGATTTTAGTGATGACTTTTCTAGATTTTTCGTCAACCTACAGCTGGTCTGGACGACAACTTCATGACCTAAATCAAGAAGCGCGTGTCTTTTTCGGAAGACTTTACTTCCTTTTAATGATGGAATTGATTCATCGTGTAGATCCATCTCTTCTTTTCTTTCATTGGGTAAAACAGTTTAGTTTAGTCCAAAGCAAAAGTATTTTCAGTTATTTGTTACAGATATATGTGACATATGTTTAAAATAACTTGGTAAATTTTCCCACACTTGGCTTTTTATTTTTCTTTTTATCGTCCTCTATTCCATTTTAAATGAATTTTAACATTTTAGTTTGTTTCTCAATTTATGTCCTTTCCGAGGTAACAATAAATTCGGTGTCAAAACCTAGTTTTATCGTTCATAAATATGTATAAACATGATTTTAATTCATTTAATTGAAAATTTTGAAAAATTTTACTAGAATTGGGTAGTCAGTATATAAGACTAGGGCTGTTCTTTTTTATCAGAGAGCACTAGATTCTAATACAACTACTGCTTTACTAGTATTTTTAATGGTAACCAAGTGTATAAAGTAAAAAAATTTTAAAATCCGAAAGAATTTAACCCCTTCCCACACTTAAGATCTTGCAATGCCCTCATTTGCAAGAAATCAGTAACAATTTAAATTATTGAGGGTGATTTGTGTGAAAATGATTAAATTTTTACCAAAGTTTCCAAATATATTGGCGTTTGTTTGCTGAATGATAAATGGTGCACGTCATTTGTTTATTCCGTCTTGTTTTTATTTCACATACATTTTGCATCATTGTCGTCAAAATTACTTGCTTTTGCTGAACTTAATGCCAGTCTTTGAAAACGCGTTGTTTTACCCTGTTTTGTGCATAAAAGAGAATACATACAATACAAATATAATCATACATGCAATTTGAAATGGAACTTTCGCATCCCACTTTCAAACTATAAGAAAAATATTAGTACACAATAATAATAAGAATATCAAACATTACATAAACATAATAAAATGTTAAGTGTTTAAAATAAAAATAAAAATATAAATTACCAACTTATCTCTACTGATCAGGAGGTGGGTTAGGAGGAAAATTAGGATATGGATCCCAATTCATGTTCGCGTCCGGGTTCCATGGCTGATTATAGGTGAACTGGTATGCTGCGTCATAATCATATGAATCATAGGGTGGTCTCATTTCTGGCTGATGTGCGGGATAGTATGCGGGTCGGGTCGGATAATACATCTCGCCAGGCTGCAACTGGCTTATAATTTGGCGCTGATGATAATCCCATCGGCCATGCTCTCGTTGCCAGGAATGCTCGTAGTCATTCCGGCGTTGCCATGCCTCGTACTGCATATGCCTATCATAGTTCGTCATGTATTCATCCTCCATACGAACGCTTAAATCAAGAGCAGTCTCCCGAACAACTCCTATAATGTTGTTCGCCTCCTCCATCTCGTCATCCGAACCTCTCTCTACCTGTCGCTGAGGTCCCTCGTATCGATATACCCGACCACGTCTCATCAATAATACCCTTGCACCGTGATAAAGGTTTGAACTTATAGTTTCACCTCCGTCCTCTATTTCGTTCATTGGACCCCCTTGGTGCTTATCTACACCTAAATACTCTCCAATGAGAGTAATGAAAATACCACCACCTATAATACTCCCCGATTTCATCCCCGAAACTACATTAGCGAGATAATAACCAACACAATAGGGAATGTTAACGAAACTCCTCGGGTCTCTAATACACTTGAGGTAGAATAAATTGTTTACGGTCAATTTCTCCTTATTCCTACCCCTTTGTGTAATTGTGTTTGCTAAGAATCTATGAATCACCCGGAGTTCAGCTCTGTCTATATCTAGGTATGTATGATTTCCACTGGCGTGAAATTCATTAAAGTGGGACATACGCCTCCAGACAGCGTTAATATCAAATTCCCTATCTACCCTTTCTCCTTGGGCAATCAGGCTATTACAGTCGGGGCTCAAAAGTTCAGCAGGGGTGTAAATCTGTAAGGCCCTAGCTAAATCTATCATGGACATTCTGTACATGCGTCCACCTAACAGAAATCTAATAAAGCTTCTATCATCTATCCTCCTAACATCACTGTTTAACTTAATAGTACTAAGTAATTCTATACACCATTCCCTATATATGGTTCTACGAATGGAAAATAGGCGCATCCAATCGTTAAACTGAGAATTACCATACCTTTGCACCAATAATTGCCGAATCGGTTCGGCGAGGTCAACTGTTTCCAAAGGTACCCAGTCAATTGCCCTTGGCATTTCAACAACCTTAAAGTAGAGAATGTGCATGTTCTTTTGATAATCTGGATACTCTATCCAACATCGATCAAATCTTAGATTTGGGTGTAACTGATCTTCATTAATGTCTAAGCTCAGAATCCTTTGATGTGGAGCGAATTGACGAAACTGATTCACGAATAATTGATCTTGATCGTGATATGGAATATGTTGCTCCTCCTGTTCTTCTTCTTCTTGTTGCATATGTTGTTCTTGTTCATGAAACATTTCCGGTTCGGGCTCTGGTTGCCTGGACGATGATGCTCCTGAACCTCCAGTATCGGCTTTCTGCAAAACACATTAAACACAAAATTTGTGCATCCAAATATGCATTAGTGTTAGCAAAATAATAACTTGAAACAATTATGATGACATGTTCAATTCATAACATATTTTATACATATTTTCCTAAAAATAACAATTATATACTTTTACATACGAAAATGTGTACAATGTTTTATCACATTTAAACTCTTAAACATGTCAACAATAATTATTATAACAATTAAACACTTGTTACATGGCATTCAAATCAAACTAGCGCTCATTTTCATATTTTTGTCAAGTCTACACTTTGTCAAATAAGTATATACGAAAAATGTACATCAAGTTCATAAGCATTTATCTCAAATAACATGCCAAAATAATCACTACTAGCAATGAAACAAGTTTCAAATGGCCTTTATATCAAATTATCCAAGTTCATGAATTTTTAGACTTAAAAAGTCCACTTTAATTCTCAAAAACATGTTTAGGCTCAAAGTTTGGATCAATTAACTACCTAAACATGTTACACTACTTAATTTAGCAACAATTCATGACAAAAATCGGCCATAACCTGTTTATATTAAAAAGCCCCAAATTGCTCAAGAACACAAACCCTAGATTCTTAAAAATTTGAAGTTTTTAGCTTCAATTCATGTTAAATAGCTTCTATCTAGGATATACATGCATAATATAACAACAATTTAGCTCTAATTACACCTAAATTTAACAAAATCAAAATATAAATTTTCTAGCTCAAGAACACAAAAATTCGAATTTAAAGAGATTAGGGGTGAAATCTTTACCTTTCTCCTGAAGGGGTTGAGACTACTGAATCTAGGCATGATTATTGTGAAGTTTTGCAAGAAATTTGATGAAAAATGATGAATTTTTGAGAGAGTTTGGGAGAGTTTTCGTGTATATGTGTGTGTGTTTGTGAAAGAAGCAGAACTCGGCTGGATTTTGATCCTGTCCAGTTTTTTATGGCCATGCGAGTCGCATGGCTTCCTGCCCATCCCCATGCGACTCGCATGGGGTGTAATTTCTGGATTTTTTTTTTTTTTTTTTTTTTTTTTTTTTTTTTTTATATAAAAACCTTATACTTTTAAAACATAAAATAAAATTTAAAAATTTTGTTTCTTTTTAAGACGAGGTCGTTTCGGGACGATGCCCTAGTCCGTCCCTCGACAAAATTTTAAAATTTGTCTTTTTGTAGCGATTGTTTTAAAAGCTAAGATTTTTGGATTTTTTTTAATGTTTTTGGCATACTTTAAATCAATAAGATTAAAAATAATGATAATAAAAGTTCTCGTCCCTCCCTCGGGTAAAGCAATTTCGGTTCAAAGACCTAGTCTTCAACTTACGACGAATTTTAAAAATCATATTCTTAACTTAATGAGATAAAGTAAATTTTTGTTTTTAAATTCACACAATTATAAAATTCAAAATTAATATAAAAAAAAATCACACCAAACTTAAAATTTGAAATGCATAAAATTAAAAATTCATATTTTAAAAATTCACACCAGACTTAATTTATAAATTCATATTATAAATTCACACCAAACTTATTTTAAAAATTTATATTATAAATTCAAACCAAACTTATATTAATTTTTTAAATATTTACAATTTTAAATATATTGTTTTTACAAAGTTTACAATATTAACTTAAGATTTAAATATTAATTTTAAAAACATGGTAAAAATAAATTTAAAAATCTTTTTGTCTTTTTATCCCACTTTAATCAATCAAATATTATCAAAAATATGCGCCCCTCTTTTCGGTAAAGTAATTTCGGTTCCAAGACCTAATTTAACTCATGACGAATTTTTGAAATATTTTGGGTTGATTGATTAAAGATATTTATACCTTAAGAATAAACGTTAAATTTCGCAGTGATGTAATAAATTTTTGAATGATATCAATAATTTCGGTCGCCAAACCTAATTTTATTTAATACCAATTTAATACTTTTTAGCAAACAAATTAGCGTTTATTATCAAAAGGTTAAAAATAAAAATAAAAATAAAAACTGTACAGACATACCTGTGAAATAGATTTCTTAGTTATATGATCTATTATATTCATAAGATAGTCGGTTTAATTGGTCTTCCATGGCTGCATAGGCGTAACCTCGAGCATTCATTGTCTTTTCTTCTAAACATATGAACGGTCCGTCTCTGCATAAAGTAACAAATTCGGTATTTGAATAGGTTTGATTATTTGAACATTTACCTCCATGTGACCATTTTCCGCATTTGTGACATCGTTCTAGGTGTCGTGCTCTTCTTTTCGCTGCGGATTTTGATTTTCCTTTACCAAATTGTAACTTATTATCTTCGCATCTGGATCCTTTTCTAACTCCGTCCATTCTTTCTCTGATTACTGATACTATTTCACTCGGGAGTATGTCATTATTACGTTTAGTGATCAAAGCGTGTAGCATTAGACCATGGTTTAGTTCACAGGCAGTCTTCATTTTGTAAAAACCTAAAAAAAATAAAAATTCAGAATGGGGGGAGAAGACTAGTTCTTTAGGGTCTGCTAGGGAAAGACCATACGTGTTCCATTTTCGAGAACTACACGAAAACAGACAATCTAACTCTAACAGAAATATATATTATCCTTTAAAGACTTGATTCTCCCCACACTTAGTTAGCTGTGGTGTCGAAATTGTGATTAACTTCGTTGTCGACTTCCATCGGACCCTGTATGTAATGTTTAACTCTGTGACCATTAACTTTAAATTCAATCCCATTTGAATTTATTAATTCTATCGTTCCGTATGGGAAAACTCTTTTGACTATGAATGGTCCAGACCATCTTGATTTCAATTTTCCAGGAAATAGCTTGAATCGTGAATTGAAAAGAAGAACTCTGTCTCCTTCTTTAAATTCTTTTGAACTTCTGATTCTTTTATCATGCCATTTCTTCGTTCTTTCTTTATAGATTAACGAATTTTCGTATGCTTCATGTCTTAATTCTTCTAATTCGTTTAGTTGACTTAATCGTAGACGTCCGGCTTCATGTAAATCAAGATTACATGTCTTCAAAGCCCAAAATGCTTTGTGTTCAATTTCTACTGGAAGATGACATGCTTTTCCATAAACAAGTCTAAAAGGTGTGGTTCCAATTGGAGTTTTGTAGGCTGTTCTAAAAGCCCAGAGTGCATCCTCCAATTTAATGGACCATTCCTTCGGATTTGATCCTACGGTTTTCTCTAGAATACGTTTTAAAGCTCGGTTTGTATTTTCAACTTGTCCACTTGTTTGTGGATGATATGCGGTGGAGATTTTATGAGTTACTCCATATCTTTTAAGAACTTTCTCAAGTTGATTATTACAGAAATGAGTACCCCGATCACTTATTAAAGCTTTCGGTGTTCCAAACCTTGCAAAAAGACGTTTTAAAAAGTTGACTACAACTCGTGCATCGTTAGTTGGGAGAGCTTGTGCTTCCGCCCATTTAGATACATAATCAATGGCTACGAGTATATATAGATTATTATGAGATTTTGGAAATGGACCCATAAAGTCAATACCCCAAATGTCAAATACTTCACATACTTGGATGACATTTTGTGGCATTTCATCACGTTGACTTATTTTTCCGGCCCTTTGACATGCATCACAGGATTTGCAAAGAAGGTGTGCGTCTTTGTAAATTGTAGGCCAATAGAATCCAGCTTCATAAACTTTTCTTGCTGTTAGTTGAGGCCCATAATGCCCTCCTGTTGGTCCTGTGTGACAATGGTTTAAAATTTTACTAGCTTCATCTCCAAATACACATCGGCGTATTATTCCATCGGGACAACTTTTAAACAGATGTGGATCTTCCCAGAAATAGTGTTTTATATCACTGAAGAATTTCTTTCGTCTTTGGTACGATAATCCTTTTTCAAGGAATCCACAAACTAAGTAGTTTGCATAGTCTGCAAACCATGGGATTTCTTTATAATCTATCTTCAATAGATATTCATCAGGAAAGTTGTCTTGTATGGCCGATTCATTCAGAACTTCTAATTCGGGATTTTCAAGACGAGAAAGATGATCAGCGGCGAGATTTTCTGCTCCTTTTTTATCTCGGATTTCAATATCAAACTCTTGTAAGAGTAAGATCCAACGGATTAATCTTGGTTTAGCATCTTGTTTTGAAAATAGGTATCTAAGAGCAGAATGGTCGGTATAGACCACCGTTTTTGCTAGAACGAGATATGATCGAAATTTGTCAAAAGCAAAGACAATAGCAAGGAGTTCTTTTTCAGTAGTTGTATAGTTCGTTTGTGCTCCTTGTAATGTCTTACTAGCATAATATATAGGTTGAAATCGTTTTTCAATCCTTTGTCCTAAAACGGCTCCCATTGCAAAATCACTTGCATCGCACATTAGTTCAAATGGTAGATTCCAATTTGGTGTTATCATGATCGGCGCATTAGTGAGTTTTTCTTTAAGAATATTAAAAGATTTGATACACTCATCTGAAAAGATGAATGGCGCATCCTTTTCTAGGAGTTTATTCATAGGAGTGGCAATTTTTGAAAAATCTTTTATGAAACGTCGGTAAAAACCGGCATGCCCTAGAAAACTCCTAACTCCTCTAACATTTGTGGGATGTGGAAGTTTAGCAATTACATCTACTTTAGCTCTATCCACTTCAATTCCTTCTTTTGAAATTTTATGTCCAAGAACGATGCCTTCTTTAACCATGAAATGGCATTTCTCCCAATTAAGTACTAGATTTGATTTTTCGCATCTAATTAGCATTCGTTCCAGATTAACTAGACATGATTTAAATGTATCACCGAAGACTGAAAAGTCATCCATGAATACTTCCATGCATTCTTCTATCATGTCATGAAAAATCGCCATCATACACCTTTGAAAGGTTGCAGGGGCGTTACAAAGTCCAAATGGCATGCGTTTGTAAGCAAAAGTACCATAAGGGCACGTGAATGTGGTTTTCTCTTGATCCTCGGGTGCTATTGGAATTTGAAAATATCCGGAAAATCCATCTAGGAAACAATAGTAACTATTTCCGGCTAATCTTTCCAACATTTGATCTATGAAAGGTAAGGGAAAGTGATCTTTTCTGGTGGCGTCATTTAATTTTCTATAATCAATACATACACGCCATCCTGTTACAGTCCTAGTAGGAATAAGCTCATTTTTCTCATTTGTAATGACAGTCATGCCACCCTTCTTAGGCACGCATTGAACTGGGCTTACCCATGGACTATCAGAAATTGGATATATCAAACCTGCATCTAGCAGCTTAATAATCTCTTTTTTAACTACATCTTGCATATTAGGATTTAGTCTTCGTTGGCGTTGCACATACGTTTTATGACCTTCTTCCATAAGGATTTTATGTGTGCAATACGAAGGACTTATTCCTTTAATATCATGAATCTTCTATGCAATGGCTGGTTTATGAGCTTTCAACACAGAAATGAGTTGTGATTTCTCATTTTCAGTAAGAGAAGACGATATTATTACAGGTAATTCAGATTCACCATGTAAATAAGCGTATTCCAAATGGTTTGGAAGTGGCTTTAATTCTAATTTCGGAGGTTCTTCTATCGATGATTTATATCGATATCTGTCTTCTTCTTTTAGCATTTGAATTTCTTCTGTTGTTGGTTCATATCCATTAGCTATAAGTGTAGCTAACATTTCAGCTTCATCAATTGGTTCATTACCTTCTCCTAAAGAACATTCTCCTGTTCCTTGTAATTCTGGAAATTCTTCTAATAATTCTTCATGTGCATCTATAGTTTGAATATAATAACATGTATCATCTGCAGATTGTGGTTGTTGCATTGCTCTATCAACTGAAAAGGTAACACTCTCATCCTCTATACTTAAGGTCAGTTTCTTACCGAACACGTCTATCATTGCTTTAGCCGTGTTTAAGAATGGTCTTCCTAATATGAGAGGAACTTGAGAATCTTCTTCCATGTCCAAAACAACAAAATCTACTGGAAATACTAAAGTACCAACTTTAACTAGCATGTTTTCCATTATCCCTCTAGGATATTTTATTGATCTATCGGCTAGTTGTATGCTTATTCTGGTTGGTTTCAATTCTCCAAGGTCTAGTTTAGCGTATAGTGAATACGGCATTAGATTTATACTAGCACCTAAGTCTGCCAATGCTTCTATTGAACTAAGACTACCCAGAAAACATGGAATTGTGAAACTTCCTGGATCAGATAGTTTTTCTGGTATCTTATTCAACAGCACTGCTGAACAATTAGCATTCATAGTAACAGCCGAGAGTTCTTCCATTTTCTTTCTATTCGTGATTAGATCTTTCAAGAATTTAGCATACCTTGGCATTCCTGAAATCACATCAATGAAAGGAAGATTTACATTTATCTGTTTAAACATATCCAAGAATTTGGATTGCTCGGCTTCAAGTTTCTCTTTCTTCATTTTACTCGGATAAGGAAGAGGTGGTTGGTATGGTTTAACATAAGGTTTATCCTTAACTGTGTTATCTTCATTAACCTTTTCAACTACCGGTTCTTTTTCCTTATCTTGATCGGGTTGTGGTTCTTGTGGAGTAGGAATAGTTTCATCAGAAGTTACAGGTATTTCAGGTGGTTTAAGTGTTGTACCACTTCTTGTGGTAATAGCTTTAGCTGTTTCATTCCGGGGGTTAGCGTTTGTATCACTAGGTAGACTTCCCGGTTTTCTTTCACCTATTAACCTTGCTAGGTTACTTACTTCTTGTTCCAGATTTTGAATAGAAGCTTGTTGATTTCTAAATGCTTGAGCATTTTGTTCATTTGTTTGTTTTTGAGATGTGAAAAACTGCGTTTGAGTTTCAACTAGCTTCGTCATCATATCTTCTAAATTTGGCTTTTTATCATCGGTTTGTTGTGGTGGTTTGTTTTGAAAATTCGGTCTTTGCTGATTGTAAGTATTATTGGGTACTTGTTGATTGCTAGGACCTTGTTGGTTATTGTATGGAATATTTCGGTTATAGTTCTGATTTTGATTGTAAATCGGTCTTGGCGGTTGATAATTATTCTGATAATTATTTCCAGGCCTTTGGTTTATGTATGAAATATTCTCTCTTTGTTCCATTGTTAATTCAATACTGAGACAATCTTTTGTCAAATGTGGTCCTCCACACTGCTCACAACTAATTCGTATAGCATGAATATCTTTAGTCATCTTTTCCATTCGTCTCTCGAAAGCATCTATCTTTGCAGAAATGGAATCTAAGTCATGGCTAGAATCGGCTCTAGCTGCTTTAGATGATCTAATGATATCTTTTTCTTGGTGCCACTCATGCGAGTGGGAAGCAGTATTATCAATAATTTTGTAAGCATCAGTTTCGGTTTTCTTCATAATCGAACCACCAGCTGCTATATCTATATCTTTCCTTGTAGTGATGTCGCATCCTTGGTAGAATATTTGTACTATTTGACAGGTGTCTAAACCATGTTGCGGACATCCTCTTAATAACTTTCCATATCTTGTCCACGCCTCATATAGATTTTCATTTGGCTTTTGTGTGAACGTAACAATTTCTGCTTGAAGTCTTACGGCTTTAGATGCAGGAAAAAATTGTTTAAGAAATTTGTCAATTAAAACATCCCATGTATCAATCGCCCCTTCAGGTAACGATTCCAACCAATCTTTGGCTTCTCCCTTTAAAGTCCAGGGAAATAACATGAGATATATCTGTTCATCCTCCACTTCTCTGATTTTAAATAGTGTGCAGATCCTATTAAAGGTACGTAGATGTTCATTTGGATCTTCCTTCGGCGCACCACTAAATTGGCATTGATTAGTCACCATGTGTAGAATTTGTCCTTTGATTTCATAATCTGGCGCATTAATGTCTGGATGAGTAATTGCGTGACCTTGGCCAGTGCGTTTAGCTCTCATTCGGTCTTCCATACTTAAAGGTTCCAGATTCTCCATAATTGAATTTGTTGAATCGGAATCACTAGATGATTCTGATTTAATGGTTCGTTCCTCAACAATCTCTGTTTGAATGATTGGTGGTTCCGGAGGAAAGTTTAATGGTTCAGGATCTATGAACCGTTCCTGAATATTTTCCGGATTCTCAATTGTGAGGTTGGGTTCAAAAAATGGATTATCGGAAATTTGAACTGAAGTACTTGGTCGACTGGATGACGATTCTAAAGAAAAATCAACGGCGGTTATATTTGTTAAACGATGTCTTGATCGAGTTACAGGTGGTGAACGTACAAAAGGTGATGAACGTCTTGCTCGGTGCATTCACTGAATATCCTATTAGTTTTAAAAAGGAAAGAAAAAATTATAATAAGTTATCCAATCAATAGACTTTTCTGATTTTGCCCACGTTTCGAATAGCCAAAAGATGCAGCAGAGGGGCAGGATTCGTTTGGTCTCAATATAATTGAGGACTGTTTGGCTCCAATAACCCGGTCCACGTACAAATCCAACTATTACTACGAACCAGAAAATTTTGATGTCTATTAATTTAACCACTTAAAATAAGTTTTCGTAATTTTAAGAAATTTAGATAAGAAGTAGAATAAAAATCTATGTCCTAAAAACTAGAATAGCGAGAAATAAGAGAGAAAAAGAGTTCGTCGAAAAAGGTCGAAAAAGAAAAAAAATGGTTGAAAAATAAAAGGTGACGGAAAAATAAAAGAAACTTATAAAAACTTAAAAATACTTAACTAACCTAACCTTATTACTATAACTAACTTAAAATTATAATCGCAAATTGAAATTACTAATTGGAATGATAATTGATACATAGTAAAAGGTCTAAAAATATTAAAGCTTACAAGGAAAAACTAAATCCCAAATGGAAATAACTTAAAAAGAAACTAAAACTTAAAAAGGCGTCGCAAAATTCTAAAGCACCTAAATCTTAGTCTAAAGAAAAAGCACTTAAGGAATTCTACGGCAAAGCCTAAAAATATAGGAGTAAAAATAACTATAGCAAAAACTAAATTTAAAATTAATTATGAGCTAAAAATATAAATATTACGCTACAACGATTAAAAAGGGACAAAATATAAAAGTTATAAAAAGTTATAAAAATATTAGATTTTATAAAAATATTATTTTTATATTTTATATATTTTTGTATTAAATATTATATATAATAAAACTAGTTTTTAAGTTAATTTAAAATAAACTAAAAACTTAAATATAATAATAATAGATATTAGGGTTTAATTAATAATAATTAAATAATAACCGTAATAATTGCGAAATTAGGGTTTGGTTGTGACCCTGTCAGACCCCTCATGCGACTCGCATGGTTTAAGGGGGCGGGTCATGCGACTCGCATGAATGACCTGAACCGGTTCAACTGGACAGGTTCAATTTGACAGGTCACGTATATTTAATATTTATTTTCTTTTTTCTGTTTTATATTTAAAATATAAATATATATATATAATTAAAATAAAACTTAATTTTTAAAACTTAAAATACTTTATAATTTTGTAAAAATAAAAGAAAAACTTAAAAAAATATATTTAAAATACTTTTTTTTTTTTTTTTTTTTTTAAAAGCTCTCTTTTTTTTTTTTATCTTTTTAATTTTTAAACAAAAATATAAATTTTACAAAAACTAATTACAACTTAAAAATTAAAAATATGGCGTTTCACTTTGGCGAATGATTCCCCGGCAGCGGCGCCAAAAATAACTTGATGTCGAACGAGGTGTATATAAAATAGTTATTAATTTTAGCAGAAAACACTATTAAATACGATACAATTTTACACAAGATATTTATTTATTTATAGAATGGATATACTTAAACCTTGCTACAACACTTATAGGCAGTGTACCTAATCGTACAGTAGTGTAGTTTTTAGTAAGTCCGGTTCGTTCCACAGGGAAATCTTTAAACAAAGCTCAACGCTATATTAGTTTATTTTTATAAAAATACAAATATATATATAGGTAATATTATTATTATAAAGGGGGGTTTTTTACCGTTTAATGACCGGTTTGTCGATTTTAAAACTTTAGTCGCAGTTAAAACCTAATGTAAAATATAAAATAAATACAAGATTTTAAATTAAAGCGTAAAGTAAATAACGATAATAAAATTGCGAATAATAAAAATGCGATAAAATTAAATTGCGATAATTAAAAGTACGATAATTAAAAGTGCGATTAAATAAAATAACAATAAATAAAAGTGCGATAATTAGAAGTGCAATTAAATATAAAATAAAGGAAATTAAATATGAAATAAAAGAATTATGCTTATTTAAACTTCCGTAATCATGATGTTTGACGTGTTGATTTTAGTTTTATGCCCATGGGTTAATTGTCCTTTGTCCTGAATTATTCAATATGTCCGTCTGGTTTTTGTCCATAACAGTCCATCAGTCATAAATATAAATTGCAAGTGTCCTTGACAAATTATTATTATACCCGAAGTTAAATATTCCAACTAATTGGGGATTCGAATTGTAACAAGGTTTTAATACTTTGTTTAATGAATACACCAGGTTATCGACTGCGTGTAAACCAAGGTTTTACTACTTTGTTAACAATTACACCAATTACCCTTGAATGTAATTTCACCCCTGTTTTAATTATTCTAGTGGCTATTAATCCATTCCCGTGTCCGGTTAAATGAACGATTATTCATACATATAAATACCCCGCCCATCGTGTCCGATCGAGTGTATATGGTAATTTATAGGGACGCCCAATTGTAAATCTTTATATTAACATTAACAAACTTTCATTTAGTTAAACAAATATAAAGCCCATTAATAGCCCATAGTCTAGTTTCCACAAGTGTCGTTCTTTTATCCAAACCCCAATTATGGTACAAAGCCCAATTACCCAATTTTAGTAATTAGCCCAACATCATGATTACTTCGTTTTAAATAAGCATAATATTAACTTAGCTACGAGACATTAATGTAAAAAGGTTGAACATAACTTACAATGATTAAAAATAGCGTAGCGTTACACGGACAGAATTTCGACTTACACCCTTACAACATTCGCTAACATACCCTTATTATTAGAATTATAATTAAAATTAAAATATAAATTATAAATATAAATATATTTATGTATGAAGAGGAAGAGAAAAAAAGATGTGTAAAACTCGGCAGAAAACTGGCTTTTTATAGGACCTGACCAGCAATCTCACACCATGCGACTCGCATGATTTTGTGCTTCTGGCCATGCGAGTCGCATGGCCACCCTGGATTCAGCCAACTACTTTGTTTTCTTCTTGCCGACGTAATATAATAATAATAATATATATAATATATAATTATATATAATTATATATATATTATATTATATTCTTGTGCATAGTAGACTAGATATTTTTGGTCCGTTGCGTCGGGCGTTTCTTCTTGGCTCAGGTCCCGGTTCCGGATTTTCGGACGTCCTCGCGTATTATTTTAAATCGCGTACTTTGCGTCTTGTAACTTGTACTCTTGTCATTTTGAGACGTTCCTCATCAATATTTTGAACCTTTTTAATTGTATCTTGTACTTTTTAGCTCTTTGGACCTTTTTGTCTTCAATTTGTCGAATCTGCCTTTTGTCTTCACCTTTTATTATTTAAACGAATATCTCTTGTAAATAGAACAATTGCAACTAAAAGCTTGTCTTTCTTGAGGAATAATGCTATGAAATATATGTTCGTTTTTAGCATTATCAAAAACATTCTTATTGTTAGCCATGACGATCACACTCAAATTTCGGGACGAAATTTCTTTAACGGGTAGGTATTGTGACGACCCGGAAATTTTCGACCAAATTTAAACTTAATCTTTAGATATTTCTGACACGATAAGCAAAGTCTGTAATGTTGAGTCTCGAAAACTTTAGAACAGTTTACATGAATGCATTTACCCTTTGACTACTCCTGACGATTCACGAATAATTGTGTAAATAATTATGTAAATATATAAGTGTGTGTGTGTGTATATATATATATATAATATTGATTGAATACAAAAACCCTTTTATCAATTAGAATTAAAAATGTAAAATAATAAATAGAATAATTAAGTTATTATTAGGAATCTATATAGATATATATATAAAAGATTTCTATTAATAATTATTATATTGTAACATTTATAAAATATATAAATAATAAATATTCAATAAATGTTATCATGTAATATATGATATAATTATTAAATATTACATAATTAATATAACTACAAGTTTGATTATAGTTAATATATTATTATAATCAATATTATTATTAATATTATTATATATTGCATAAATATGAAATTTGATATAATTGATTTGTTATATCATTATTATTATTAATATTAATATTATCATTGTTGATGTCATTATTATTATACTAGTAAAAAATTATAATTTTAGTTATTATGATTATGATTATTAGATATTATTATTACTATTATCATTAAGAACTATTATTATTATGTTAAATTATTATTATTATTAGTGTTATTATTATTAGAAAATAATGCATTTTATTATTATTAACATTAATAATAAGATTATTATCATTTTTTTTATTATCATTATTATCATTATTATTATTATTATTTTTAAGATTAATATTATTAAAATAATTATTAATTATAAATAATAATTACATATAAAATTATCAGAATCAAACAAATACGGTTTTAAGTCATTGTTTGCTTTTCAATTTTTTCTTCTTGATTGTGATTCTTGTCGACCAGGTAGTACTATAAGACAATCACCAAATCATTCAATTATTCCACAATTCCTATCAATTATCCATTATAAACCCTGAACCAAATGAATTAAACCAAGAAGAAAAAAACTTGAAAACCTCTGTTCGTGACTCATATAATCAAAAGCTCGAATTCAAACGAATCTCTGAAATCTAAAATAGCAGTTATGCTAGGATTCATATGGTTGAACTTTCTGTAAAGTTTCAGGTCACAATTCGAGGTATTGATTTCGAATTTTCGAGTCAAAGATTTTGAGTAAAAAGTCAACCGAAAGTTCTAAGATCAAATTGAAGTTTTATAAATTGTTTCTATTGAAATTAATGATCCATAAAGTTTTTATGAATCATTTTCAACACAGTTCATGTTACAAGTATTAGCTAAAACATTTTTAAAATCAAAAACCAATTTTTTTTTGTTACAACAACGACTTGCAGCCTTGTTCTTCATTTATTTAATTTTTTTTCTTTCTTTTTCGAATCAGTTAAATTAAAACACATTTATAGATCATTTTTCTATTTCTATTACAAGTTTAAAACAAACAGAATAAGATTTGTACGTGCTCTGGTCGACTTTAGAATTGAGAAGATGAAGGAATTTAGGAAATAAAAGAAATACGATTTATAATTATTTGGAAGGGTTTTAAATCAGAAAAACGTAAACAGCTGGATGGTCAAGGGTGTTTGTGTGTGAGCGGGAGGTCTCGAGTTCAAGCCCTACTAGTGACAATTTTTTTTAAGAACTGATTTGGAAGGTAGTTTTAATACCAAAATTATTATTATTATTATTATTATTATTATTATTATTATTATTATTATTATTATTATTATTATTGTTGTTGTTGTTGTTGTTGTTGTTGTTGTTGCTGTTGTTGTTGCTGTTGTTGTTGCTGTTGTTGTTGCTGTTGTTGTTGTTGTTGTTGTTGTTGTTGTTGTTGTTATTATTAGCTATTGTTAATACTACTAGTATTATAATTATCATAAGTATTATAATTAGTATTGTTAACATAGTTATAAGTATTATAACCATTATTATTATTATTATTAATATTATTATTATTATTATTATTATTATTATTATTATTATTATTATTATTATTATTATTATTATTATTATTATATTATTATTATTATTATTATTATTATTATTATTATTATTAGGATTACGAATTGATGTTATAGCAGCTTTAATTATTAGTTTAGAAATTAGACATGAAGACTATGATCATGATTAACATAAGTATTATTATTAATATTGCTTATTTTTAAGTAGTATGTATTATTATAAAAGTTATTATTTTTATTATCATTACTAATAAACTTTTCTTTTTATTAAAAATTACTGTTATTATCATTATTAAAAGATTTATTATTAAAACTAACATTAATATTATTATTAATAGAATCATTAATATTATTATCATTATTATTAATATTAGTATTATCATTATTATTATTTTAATCACTATTAATATATTTTGGTATTATTATATTTACTATTTTAACAAACAAATGAAATATATATATGTAAAATATTTAATACATATAACATAACAAAATTTACATTTTCATATATAAAAATGAATATATAATAATAATGGAATATATAAGTTACTAATATAAAAATTATTTAGCTAATAATAATATATGCATAATTGTTCGATTACAAGAATATGTATTAATATATATACAAATGATATAGGTTCGTGAATCCAAGGCCAACCCTGCATTGTTCAGTTTCGTCGTATGAATATTTTTACTACAAAATATTGTACTGTGAATTTCATTTGCTCCCTTTTTAAATGCTTTTGCAATATATATTTTTGGGACTGAGAATACATGCGCTGATTTTATAAATGTTTTACGAAATAGACACAAGTAATCGAAACTACATTCTATGGTTGGATTATCGAAATTGAATATTACCTTTTTTGCTTGGTAACCTAAGAATTAGTGAACACCACTAATTGACGCGAATCCTGAAGATAGATCTATGGGCCTAACGAACCCCATCCAGATTATGGATGCTTTAGTACTTCGATTTTATATACAGATGAGTGTACCTGTATATTTGGGGATATTCTATATGCATTTGTTAATGTCGGTTACCAGGTGTTCACCATATGAATGATTTTTATACAGATGAGTGTTCCTGTATTATAATTTTTGCAGATGAGTGTTCCTGCAGTTAACTATGAAAATTAAATCTTGTGGTCTATTAAAATTACTGAAATAATTGTTATGATAAACCTATGAACTCACCAACCTTTTGGTTGTCACTTTAAAGCATGTTTATTCTCAGGTATGAAAGAAGTCTTCCGCTGTGCATTTGCTCATTTTAAAGATATTACTTGAAGTCATTCATGGCATATTTCAAAAGACGTTGCATTCGAGTCGTTGAGTTCAACAAGATTATTATTAAGTCATTGAAAGTTGATATAATATGAAATGGTATGCATGCCTGTTAAATTTCGATGAAATGAAAGTTTGTCTTTTAAAAACGAATGCAATGTTTGTAAAAAGTATCATTTAGAGGTCAAATACCTCGCAATGTAATCATATGTTTATTGTATTCGTCCTTATGGATTAGGACGGGTCGCTTCATCTTTTGACATTCAATGGTATAACGCTTCATGAAATCACTCAGTGATTCATTTTGGTGCATTGTTATCTCATGTGCATCAAGATGTGACAACGTACAGATTCTTAAACTTTGATATTGCATCACAAATTTTGCCCTTAAATCAAGAAAACTGGTAATACTTCTTGGTGGCAAACTAGCAAACCATTCTCTTGTCATTTCCTGTAGTACCATTGGAAACATATGGCACGCAGTTTCGTCTTTCCAATGCTGTAATCTCATAACACCTTCAAACATGGTGAGAAAATCTTCTGGATCTGTTGTGCCATCATAAACACCGATAAATGGAATTCCCAAATTTCTTGGTAATGGATAATCTGCAATTCGAGGGAAAACATTGTGTTGACTCTGCCATTGCTGGCGGTTTGATAGCTTCATCTCCAGTAATCAAAGCAAACAAATTATCCACAGCCGTTGCACGGATGGTGGGCTGTGCTAATTTCTGCTTATATCTTGATGGTGCTGTCTTAGTCAAAATTTCGTCTAGTAACTTTCCTGCCATCTCCTCAGTCATAAAGAACTGCTCATCTTCTTCTCCAAAATTGCAATCATCTTCCACAAAACCTTCATCATTGTGTTGATTCTCAGTATCATCAACCAAAGTATTCAACTGATTGAATAACTTGAATAATTGTGATTTTGAAATTGACTTTCCTTTGTTGTTGTGCTTAACATTCATATCAGATGTTTTCTTAAAAGAAACATTGTGCGTTCCTCTCCTGGCTTTCCACATTCCTCCACTAGAACTTTCCATCAATGGTTTTCTCAATCGTGGTATGGTTTTGTGCACTTGGTCATCTGTGGTACCAGTGTTCAATTGGTCATCTTCCTCCATTGAAGTTTCTTCCAGAGTTAGCTGATCCACTGGTATATTCTCAATGATGTTTTCATCGACTGGTTCGAGTGATGTTTTTGTTGAGGTTGTTTCAGTTGCCTTCATGCTCTTGGTGTTTTTGCTGGTCTTTGAAACATATGGCGCCATTTGTTGGTACGATTTTCCGTATAGCGGCTGTAAGGTACCAGTACAAGACAATAGCTGCTCAGTGCGTGGCGTATAATGTTGATTGTTGTTTGCCCTTGAGAAATAATCTCTGCAGACCCGAAATACGGATGTATGATCCGTGGGGTGGCCTCAATCAATCTGAGGATCGATCTGAAATTGATCCGTATAGCGTAATGCTGCTAAGCGGCTAATGTGCATTTAGAGTGTGAAAGAACTGTGTGAGAGAGAAAGTGTACTTCTCTCTGACTGAAGTTCAGATCAGAATGATGTGAAATGTGGTGACCCAGGAGGTCTATTTATTGGCGTAGAATGTCCGAAATTTTCGGGATACACGTGTCAATTACTGAGTGGTTCTGTTACACGAAATATCCGGAAGGTCGGTGGCGTGTGCTGACGTGGCTGCGTGCCGTTCAGGCGCTGAACTAAAGGGCTTATGCATAGAAGCTGCATGCAGGGCTTACGCTTGACGCTGGGCGGCCTGCTGAACGCTGGGCGGCAAATACTGAAAACCGCCAAATTTTGTTATCTTTTGTGCTATTTAATCCATTTTTCTGTATAAAAATGGTGTTTTTATGCGTGTATCACCATTATGTTGCAAGTAATCCGAGTACGCTTTGCGCGCTGAATGTGAGGAGTTTTTTTTCCTAACGGTGCGTGAGTGACAAATGAGAGGATTCGATGTCTAAATTGTCGTTCTAAAAAAAACAGTCGTTGAATTTTGATTTTGTATGTATCCGATTTTGTTTGACAAGAAACAAAATTATAAGGGTGCTGGTTGCATATTTTAGATTACATCCAGTCTTAATCAAATGGTAACGTAATAAAATGAGAGTGCTAACACATGTATCGTTGTATACTTTACACTCCTCCTCTATCACCACATCTTTATCGTTATTATCTTTAACTTAGGCCATTTTATTTTATTTTATTTTATTTTATTTTGTTTTTATAATAAAAAGTGAACTTTAAGCGACCATACATCCATACTACTTTAATTTAGCAGCGGACGTGACATATATATCCAACTAAAACCCTCCAAAACCCAAAATATAATAATAATAACATACACGTCATCATGTAAATGGCATCCTCATCAAATCATATCATCACATTTTGTCGTATCATCAGTCTTCTCTAGTAACACGCCTTTCTCATTTTATCTCTATTAATTAAACGCTCTATCATCTGTAACTCCATACTGCTTTACAATCACTGCCGTTTCTCCCCCAATTTTTGATTAACATCATCCGAGTGCGTTTCAGGTATATATAATCTTCAATAACCCGATCCACAACTAAAAATTAGCACTAACGTGATTTTACGTTCATTGCTAATTTCTATATGCATATGTGTATATTGCTTTTTTTATAGGTACAGATATGAGTTTTGCTAAAGAGTACGAGTTTTTGACGGAGATTGGAATCAAGCCGCGAAACGAAGGTAGTTTTGTTAACGGTGCTTGGAAAGGAACTGGTACTGTTGTTTCTTCTGTTAATCCTGCTAACAATAAGGTAGTAGATTAATTACCTTTCGCTCAAATACATTTAATCTGATTGTATACTACTATTTTTATTTTTTATTTTTATTTTATTTTGGTTTATTGTATTACAATTCAATATACTGTACATTTTGAATATTTTATAGGTTAGGGTGATTTTAAGTTGATTTGGAATGGATCATAATTATATCAATCATCTAATATCCCTAAGCTTTTTGGATGATTATTTTATATTCTAAGGAAATGAACAACAAATGTTTTATGTTAATTAATTTTATGTTATTTAAATTTATGTTAGTTAATCAAAATCGAATAAGATTGCATCCCTAAGGTCAGTAAAATCAGTCGAAATTTCAGCCTAATGCAATCAATTTCTAGTTCCTAATGTTCTTAGACACAGCCTTTGAATGTTCAATCGAAACTATGATTCAACATGTATATCAAAGTGTGTACATTTTTCTTCCTCCCTAGCTCGCTCCATATGCTCGGGTAGTTGTTCCGGTTGTTGGAAAAACTAAGGTGGATCGATACATGGTGCAGGCGGCTCAACGTATTCCACATCCTCGGGAAGAGATGAGGCATAGAGGCCATTTAGTTTCAAATTGGAACTCATGGGTATCTATGCCGTTGTAATTATCCCTTAGCGACTTGCTAGGGATCGTTTTTTATATACATCATTTTTTGGCCGTTAAAAAAAAAACATGTATATCAAAGTTACTTAGGACTGCATTAATGTTATTTAACTATTTAACTATATCAGTTGAAACTTTGCATTCGGAGGGCAAATATATTTTAAGGAAGTAATGTATGGTATATGTTAATACAGCCCATTGCTGAAGTCGTGGAAGCTTCTTTAATAGAGTATGAAGATGGAATGCAGGCTTGTTATGACGCCTCAAAGATCTGGATGCAAGTAAGTGAAAAGTCCTCATGAGTAATTCTTTATTGGTTGTTCAAGTCAGATATTCATTTAGCTTACTGCAGTTTTAGAACGAGTACTGTTAGATAGATTGGTTATACCTTTTTAACCACGGGCCACAATTTGTGAGGTCTTTGTACTGTTATTTATCAATTAAGAGTAATTTATCAGGTTCCTGCACCAAAGCGAGGCGAGATTGTTAGACAGATTGGTGATGCACTGAGAGCGAAACTTGACTACCTTGGTCGGCTTTTATCGCTTGAGATGGGAAAAATTCTTCCTGAAGGAATTGGAGAAGTTCAAGTATGTATTAACCCTCGTTAACTTTTCATATATATTGTAGTCTGTTTTATAGTCCGATAATTCATCACAATCTACTAAATGTTGTGATATGAGCAATATGCTGCCTTTCATTGTTGAAAGAAGTAATTAATTGTTGCTAGTTTTTCGTCTCTGAACTGTAGATGTTATTTTTACGTGTATGAAGATATCTGTAAAAATTTTAAATTTTATATTGGAAACGGTCTTATTTGAGAATTTAAAAGATTTGAGATTTTTCTTTTGGGAGCCTCATAATCTTATTTGAGAATGTAAATCCTAAATATGAAGTATCTATGTCGCAGGAAGTTATTGATATGTGCGACTTTGCAGTGGGCTTAAGCCGACAACTAAATGGATCAGTTATACCTTCTGAACGTGAGCTCCATTTCTAGTCCTTCCATATAATTAAAGATATTGAAAGATTACACTCTTTTGTTTACCGTGGATGGCAATTTGTGGAGAGTATCGTGTATAACGGTGCAAATGTTGACCCATTTACCTAAAATGGCTTGCTTTCTGTTAGAATTATCGTCCAACACGACAAATTGTTAATTTTACAGAACATGGTTAGTTATGAAACAAGTTGAATCGGTCAAAATGATTAAAAGTTTCCCAGAATATATTTTATTTGCAACTTCCCAAATCATCTATCAAATAATTCAGATAAGATTCGATACATCAATCATCCACATTTTTACGAACAAACCACTTAACTAAAACTTCTTTGTGCAGGAAACTTCCTCGTTAATAACCCTGGTTGTTTTGTTTACAGGTCCAAATCATATGATGCTCGAGGTCCGGTATACAATTATCTCTAACAAATGCTTATTTATTCATTCGACTAATATATTAGAAATTATATACAGATGTGGAATCCTCTCGGCGTAGTTGGTGTCATTACAGCCTTCAATTTCCCTTGTGCTGTTCTTGGTGAGCATTATAGCTCTCTTAGATATTTAAGAATTGATTTCAAAATAAATGTTAGTCATGTTAAAACTAGATATAAACTTGACATAGGATCATACTTTTAGTTGGCCTTGTAACTTAAAGATATAATCAAGTATGCAGTTATGAAATACTACTGCATTTTACCCTTTTAACTTATTGTGTAGGATGGAATGCGTGCATTGCTTTAGTTTGCGGAAACTGTGTTGTTTGGTAAGTTTTCCCCATAACCTTCCTGTTTGTTTTTTTCCTTCTGTAGCAAGTAATGCTATATATCAACTTACATGTATTTTCATCTGTTTGATGATATGATTCAAACTATAAAAGCCTCCACATAAACTATTTATGGGGTGTATCTGGTATCCTTCTCATTGTTGGTGGTCGAATGGATTGAAAGTTGTCCAAAAACTACATATAATGCATGACACCTCATATTTTGGTTTATTCGAAGATTTAGATCTTTTACAGCAGTGTTACAGCTTTGTTATCATAAATAACACATTAATTATGTGTAATCTATCTAAATGGATGAATATGGTGTTAAGGGGTGTCAACCCAAATGACCCCTTTCGACCTGTACCAGCAAACAACCCATTTCAACTCGTTACCCTGTTACCTTTAGTTCTCATTAGTCATCAAAATTAATTTAAATCTGTTATTGAAAACCTTGTCAACAGTGGTTAATTGTATTGAATAGTTTGGAGTGACTTAATTGTAAAAGGAGGCTTCAATGACCAAATTGGTGCAAAATGAGACATACGACCAATGAGACATTTATATCGTATTATTTTGCTCTTCTGAGTTTGATAAATGTTTAATAAATTGTAACCTTAATATATGAAATGATTGCAGGAAAGGTGCTCCAACCACACCTTTAATAACAATAGCAACGACCAAACTAGTTGCAGAAGTGCTTGAAAAGAACAATTTACCCGCTGCAATCTTCACCTCATTTTGTGGGGGTGCAGAAATTGGTCAAGCTATAGCAAAAGATACACGCATACCCTTGGTTTCCTTCACTGGAAGTTCAAAGGTACTTAAATCACATATTCGTTACATAATAGAGCTTATCATATGTCTTAACTGTAGCTGCTCTGAACTTTCTTGTGCATCCCCTGTGAGAAAAGCTATTAATAGCTTTTTCGTTTACAACGCCATATTATTATTATTATTATTTATTATTTATTATTTATTATTTATTTACTGAAATGTTTTGCATTCTATTGAAGAAAATCTTTCGAAAGCTCTTTTCTTAATAACTACACAAACAAACTTGGAAAAAATTCTTTACCCAAAGACTCAAGAATCTCAAGCTTTGCCCCAAAAAAGTGTTCTACTCCAATATTGAAAGCTATTTTTGCGTAAAAAAAAAAAAAAAAAAAAAAAAAAAAAAAAAAAAAAAAAAAAACTTCAGAAAAAGCTATAATTGGATATGCCCTGATAATACATGCAATATGAGGATTCGAGAAGCATATATGAAGGGATATCTAAGTAATAAATATAATTTCTGGAGAAAAAGATATATAGTATGTGTTTTCTAAATAAACCAACATGCTATATATACTTCCTTTTTTTTAAAGATGGTGTGTGTTTGCTACGTATTATATTAACTTAGAATGTGATCGTTACAAACATGTCAAGCACGCCAGGTACATGCCGGACCTAAATACACAATCACACCTTAGTTCAGGTACAAACTAATGTCTATTACATATTTACATGCACTAATCAAATTTCCCTCGATCGATCTGGGATCCCGTCTCCAAATTTGACAGACCAAAACTCCTCTTTTTGATAGCCAAAGATGAGATAAAATCCTCACATTTGCTAAGGAATCTTCATTTAATATCCCACCTCTCTTTTCTTGTAAATCATGTACGAGCCGATTTCTCCAATTCCAAATAGACCTAGTACGTACGCGAGCAAAGACTAATCTTGTTCTAAACATCATCTCCTATGTTATCATTTGCCATACTTACCGCATTTAAGACTCCGCCGAGGATCGTTTTTGTGATTCCTTTCCAATCGAAAAAACCTCGCCATAACGGGCCAATGTAACGACACGAAGTAAAGAGATGGTCACCACTTTTTACTGAGGATGCGCAAAATGGACATAAATCCGATTCGAGTGCTATACCGCGATCCTTGAGGTTTGAATACACTGGTAGCTTATTTGAACACAAACGCCAAATGAAGATATTGATATTTTTGGGATACAATGCTGCCGTTGTTAACTGTCAAACCATTACCAGGCCCCAATAGAATTTTGTACAGCAAGATCGTGAATTGCTTGACCATGAATTTTCCTTTGCTACTTAACGGTCAAGACCATTTGTCCGGTGATGATGAGATTTGTCGGGCCGTTTAAAGCTTCTGATTTAGGTCATTTAATTCGATAGCAGTTCTCCCTTTAACCGATGTTCTCCAATTCCAAATCCCTGACACACGCGATGCACTGTTTGTTACACACTCCTCCACCGTAGCTTCTTTGTTGTTTTCCAATGCAAATAGTTTAGGAAACAAAACATTTAGGCTGTTTTACGTGTTTGGTAACGAGATGTCTTTCCAGGAGAGCGTTGTATTTATCTCCCTACCTTCCTAATTATCGATGAAGAAAAAGGAATGCCTATGGTATCCGATTCTATACCATACTTTCTGATAATATTTCAAGCAGAAGATCAAGATGTATTCAGCTCATTCGTTAATCCACCATCATCCCCGTAAATGGAACTTATTAGTTTACACCATAACCCCTCCTTTTTGAAGAGCCACCACCATTTGCACAGTACGCTAAGTTTTTTTATTTTTATTTTATTTTATCTTAAACTGCCTATTCCACGACCCCCTGATTTTTTTCCAGCCAATGTTTGGTCCCAGCTAACCCAAAATATCGCTTTACGATCGAAAGTGTTCCAAAAAAACTTTTTCCTAAGAGCCCTCAAGCACCACTTTAACTAGTGTATGCCTTCCACCTTTCGCTAGTGGTCGAGCTTTCCATGGTGTAACCCTAGCCAAAAATCTATCAATAACATCTTCCCAATCTTTGGCAGAAATCATTCGTTGGCCGACTAGTAAGCTAAGGTATGAGAAAAAGAACGCGCCAGAGGGGCACATTTGACTTCTTGACAAGTTGCTGACTTCGGCCTCCGAAACATTTACTCCAAATAGTTTGCTTTGTGCGAAGTTGATCTGAAGACCAGAAGCATCACCAAAGTTTTTTAAAATGCTGATCAGATTGGAGGCATTTTTGGGCGACGCTATATATATTTCCTAAATTGATACTAGTATAGTGGCAATCAAGTACTTCTATATACATTATGTTAATAACAAACCATAAGGGTAAATGTGTGTTATATGAACCCGTTTACTTATAGACACAACTATTATATAGTTATATCATAAAATAAGTAAATGTGGATTGCTATTTTATGTGGCATGTTACAAAATGTAGGTTGGTCTTTCAGTTCAACAAACAGTAAGCCAGAGGTTCGGTAAATGCCTGCTTGAATTGAGTGGAAATAATGCTTTAATAGTCATGGATGATGCCGACATCAAACTTGCTGTTCGTTCTGTCTTGTTTGCCGCTGTTGGTACCGCTGGCCAGCGCTGCACAACATGTCGTAGACTGGTAATTATATATTTATAGTATTTATATGATATTCAGAAGGAAAAAAAAACTGTTTTTCTTTGTAGGAAAGTGCTGTCCTCTAATGCTAATTAAAATTCTTTTACTTTTGAAGCTTGTTCATGAAAAGGTTTATGATTCTGTGGTTGAACAACTACTTGAAGCGTACAAACAAGTTAAAATCGGGGATCCATTGGAGAAAGGTACGCTGCTTGGACCATTGCACACTCAAGCTTCAAGAGAGAATTTCGAGAAGGGAATTAAAGTTATCAAGTCTCAGGTGATTTTACTGTCGATGAAATAAGTATATAATATAAATAATTAAGCTTTTAATGAAACTTTTTCTTAAAGCTACCCCTTTGCCACCTTTATTCATCATCGTATTTTTTTCCGAATCTAGTTTTTAAGTTTCGCTTAGTTTTTCTTAATCCCTTTTGCTTCATTGGCCGACGTTTTGCAGGGTGGTAAAATCCTCACAGGTGGTTCAGTTATAGAATCTGAAGGAAACTTTGTGCAGCCCACAATAGTAGAAATTTCACCAAGTGCCGACGTAGTGAAGGAAGAACTCTTTGGTCCTGTTCTGTATGTCCTAAAGTTCAAGGTCTGTTTTCAGCTATTTCATACACATCTGATATCTGTGAATACACCAGTAAACAGCAATTTGTATGTACTGTTTTACAGACTTTTGAAGAAGCTGTTGCAATAAACAACTCGGTCCCTCAAGGATTGTCTAGTTCCATATTTACTCGTTCACCTGAACTTATTTTCAAATGGATCGGGTGAGTGGGAATATTTTCATATGTAGCAAATTAATTAGTTGATGTTTGATTCTAATATACTATATATATTTTCTTATTTGTTGGCAGACCTCAAGGTAGTGATTGCGGTATTGTTAATGCAAATATACCAACCAATGGGGCTGAAATTGGTGGTGCTTTTGGTGGGGAGAAGGGTACTGGGGGCGGTCGTGAAGCAGGGAGCGACTCCTGGAAACAGTATATGAGACGCTCAACTTGGTATGTATATTATTTCAAAAGATATATATTATTGTTACAAAAGTAGTCTAGTGTCTTTTGTTAAAAAAACAAATGAAAAGTGAGATTGGAGGTTTCATGTGTAAAAATATTATTTGGGCGACTTCTGACCTTTGTGACAGTATCAGTTGATTTGACCCCTTTTTGTAGCGAATTGTTTTATTTACGATTAGACCCAGTCATATATTATTTTGTCTGATGTTATTTTGCCCTTATTGTTTATTAGTACAATCAACTATGGGAGCGAATTACCACTTGCACAGGGGATCAACTTTGGCTAGTAGGTTTACTCGCCCGGTGTAATATCAGGTAGATCACATTCTTTATTCGAATCCGCATGTTTTTTTTTTTTTTTTTTTTGAAACTCATTTTGGGTTCTTGTTTCAGTACAGGAAATCATGGGAAACACAGCATTGGTGGTGCTTAGTCTTAATGCTTAACTGTTTGTAATTACGTCATATTATAAAACAATTAAATAAAGGCACATCCATTTACTCATTTCAGAGCGGGTGATGATCTATTCGATAATTCTAATTTTGTTATATTTTGCTCTATTCTCCCATATTCAGTAGTAATTTTTATATGTGGGTACAAGTTTGTTAGTTTATTTTTTCAGATCAACCACCATATTGTACAAGTGTAGATGAATGTGCAGGTGGAATACAATAGTATGTAAAAAGAAGCATTAGGTATTAAGACTGGAAATAATGGAATTAGAGGTGGTTATACTTGGAAGTAGTTTATTCACGTTAGGATCAGAAGGATGTGGTAAATGGTAATGTTGTTGCTAATGATGGCTAGAAATAATGGAAACATCATAAATCATAAATAAATATTGAAATATTGAAGTTGGATTTCTTGACCCACCAACATGTCACATGGAGAATAATAATAATGACATGTACATGTATCTAGAATCAAAACTTCACTTATTCAAAAGGTGGTTTACCCAATCTTGAAAATTTAGGCCTTAATCATGGACACCTACTTGAACATTTCACAAACATTTATTTTATTCTTTTCTTAATTTTTAATTAGCATTTATAAACAATTAAAGATAAAAAATACTGTAATACATAAGAATAATAATCAAAATTATCCATAATTAGAGAAAATTGGATAAATAAAAACCACCATGTATTGGTCTGATTTTGTTTTAGCTGATATATTGTTACTTTATATTTCATTTATTATCATTATTATTTATGATTTATGATTCAGCGATCAATGATGTTTGATCAATGATGTTTAATCTGAATGATTCAAAATTTTTAAATGAATTTAGTTTTAATAACAAATCACATGTTTAATAATTATTTTAAATGAAGGATGTGATTATTGTAAAATTACCGCAATAACTTTTTGCATTGATAAAAATAATAATTATTTAATACGACATTTGAAAAGAAATAAACGCATTGAATATAGTTAAACTATTTAAGGGGTGTTTCTCTCTACGTTTAGAACTTGATTATTTGATTATCACGTTTTCAAATCGTATATAATCAGTTTCTAGTGTTTGACAAGTTAAACAAAAAAATCAATTATTTGCGATTCGAGAGATTCAAAATGTGAAAATGAAAAACCAAGTCACCCTTTACTGCAGCAAAACGTGTTTGTCAGATTATCACGTTTTACTTGTTAATTTAACAAATGATCAGATTTACCAAACACTTAACTGATTGATTATTTGATTATTGCGTTGTGAAACAGTATAGTCAAATTCAAACACTATTAATTTATAGCATGTTTTGATACAGTTGATTGTTTGACTATAATATTCTTAAACGCATAATCAATTTTCGAAACGCAAACTCAAACACCCCTCAATAGAGTAAACAAACGGATTTTGAGTTTAGGTCCACCGTTTATTATGTGTTTATGTTGACTCATTTGTATCTAATACGGTGTAGAAAGAGAAAAAGAAAGAGAGAGAAAAATATTTGTATTTGTATTTGTATTTATTATTATAGCTAGAAAAGACTAGAAAAGATGGAAATTAATAGTCGTAGTGCATGGTTCATTTTTGTAGGTGGTAATGGTACCATGTGACTTGGTTCTCTTGCACACATAAAGAAACAAACTTAAACACGACCATTTTCCAACTTTCCATTAAAAGTCGCTATTTTTCGATTTTGGACTCATCCCCAAGTTGTTATATTTGAATGATGATCAGTTGTTATATTTGAATGATGATTATAGTGGTGGTAGTTGCTTATTTTAGGTATATTTTAAAAGGCATCGATTAATATTAATAATGTTCGTGTTTATTTTTGAATAAAAAGGTACCAGGAACATTATGGAATACGATTCTTACTATACTCGTTATGAATGGAGAATGCTTGTTCGCTTATATTTATTAAAAAACGTATTGATGTGTTGAAAATCAGTATTAAAGTGTTTTACGGAGTAGTTATGTTGTAGAAGTGAAATGCTCGAGATTGAATTAAAACTTCATGTGGAGTATAAAAATGTACCACACATGTGGACAGTTCCCACCGGTCAAGAAATCTAAACAGACAAAAGACGAACGAGATCACACCATATATAATCATGTCTTTGATATGTCAATAAGTTAAAACATAGAAACATGGCTGCTGTATTTGAGCCCCTCTACTTTTTTAGTGTAATTACCTCAACTTATCTGCAAACTTCCTCGATTATATTCGTCCACTATTTAACTTCTCATAACATAAAAATGATAAATACATAACTTTAAAATGTCTAAAAATGAACAATGTGAACATTTATTGTAAGTATTGTATTGACTGATTGGCATCACCAAAGTTAAATGCTCCAAATAGTATATATGTCAATGTCAATGTTTATTTTCTTATGTTAAACAAAAGAAATAGTCAACTTGGTTAACCTAGTAGATATATACGAATCATCACATTCTTTTACGAATCCACGAGTTATACATTGCAAAACCAATAATGTCTAATTTAATTTAATGAGTATATATTAAAAATATATTGGATATTTCACTTGCCAATAGACATACCAAAGCTTCAAAAGTACTGCATAAACTAGTATACTTGGCCTTACTAAGATTATGTTACTCCGTACAATTTATTTCATTGATAATTAATACAACATCAAATTAACGAAGGAGCCATTGACATAGCTATGTTGATGTGCTTCTTTGAAATTATCGGTTCAAATTCAAAAATTAACATTATGTATTATGTGTATTGGTGAAACCCTTTCATGTTAGAATGTGTAAGTTTACAAATAAGAGTTAATTTACTTTTGAAATGAATAGATTATAGAAGATTATAGATTATAGAGAGATTGATTATTCAAAACTAATGTAAATAATACGGAGTATTTGTTACTCGTAATTTTTATATCAAGATTTATTTAAATATATTTGTTCTTTAACATTCTCCATCTTCTTCAGACTCATCATACGAACACGAGTCAACAAAAACAGTAAGTTTCTGAATACAACTCTCCGATCGAGTAATTCCGTCACTACCACCGCTCTTTTTCATCGGACTACACGGCAACGACCTAACAGAACTCGATGAATCCAAACTTCGCCTGAGAATTTGTCTCATTGCGTCAATTAAATTCACAGTCGGATCATTCATCGGACCAGATGAAATCGGCGATCTACAAAACGCCACGTGGCGCGTCACAGCTTCGTCCGTACTGATCAGTCGTTCACTCCGTTCGATCTCATCTTCCACGGCGTCACTACATAATCCGCAGATCCATTTTCCTTGATACCGTTCACGAATTCGTTGTATATACGCCGGCGTACATTCTTCTGTCAATTCGCAACAATCGCACTTCACAAACTCGATTTCAGTGGTTTCGGTCATCGATTTTGTTGATTCCGTTGCTGACATCATCATCGCATCGCTCATCACCGTTGTAGACATCTCTGCATACGAAACGGTAATCAGTAAGTAATTACATTCTTTCAAATTACTCGTATTACCTTGTGTAGGTTTATGCATAATTTATGTGTATGTAAGATTTAGTATCAAATTAGACATAGTAAATTTAAATCGTAATTAAAAACTAATTCGTAAAATTCATGTCATCAACACGTGAAATTTGAATCTAATATTTATAAATTGATATGGATGATTTGAAACGTATACAAGCCTATATATGTATATAGATATATATGTATGTGTGTGAATAGTTACCAGTTGAAGCAGGTGAAGTTCAGTGGTGAGGTTAAATATCCGGTTGAGTTGAAATATTGGTTGAAAGGTAGGAAAATTGTTGCCGATTATCGCTCTTATTCCGGCTCATGATCGTGAAGTTTGAATTTGGTCGGAAAAAGGAAGTATAATCTGAATAGCATTCGCCTGAACCGAATTTTAATTAATTAGTAGATCTTCATTTTACGAACACTAATAATACTGATTGAAATCAAAATCGTAAGGATGAATTAAGTGAAGAATGATGAAAGAGAGGGAAGGGGGAGGAATAAAAGGAGAGGAGATGGTTTTGTAGTAGGGTGTGGAGCTCAATGATTAGATTAGTTAGGAATTGAGAATAAATTCCATACCAATTTGCGATATGACAAATTATTAATCAAACCATACATGAATATAAATAATTACGTAATACACAACAACAACAACAACAACAAATTCTACAAAAATAGGATATGGAAAGTTAAGATGTAGATAAAGATTCATCTATCCTAAAATAAAAATAAAAAGAAGTTTCTCCACGTGAAACACGCACCTCTCAATACAGTTAATTACGTAATAGTTTTAATAAATTATTTGTTATTTATATAGTGTAAAGTGTACTATGCAATTGATGAATGTTTATGGTAGATGATGGTAAGCTTTTTTTTCTTTAAATAAATTAAACTATGACTATGATTGCATGTGTTAGAATTGACGTAGACTCTTTACAAATTTATTTATATTTATTTATTATGATATATATATATATATATATATATATATATATATATATATATATATATATATATATATATATATATATATATATATATATATAATACATAGTACATACGCTTTTTTGCGATACATATTTTCCCAATTATTCCAAGTATTGTTCAATATTGATTGAAAGGACCCGCCTGGACGAAGTCATCAACATTTGGTCCCATTGCGATGATCGGCTCCAAGTAATGTCCTTATATTGAGCAAATGCACAGCGGAAGACTTAATTCGTACCTGAGAATAAACATGCTTTAAAGTGTCAACCAAAAGGTTGGTGAGTTCATAGGTTTATCATAACAATCATTTCAATATATTAATAGACCACAAGATTTCCGTTTATAAATATATGTACACTCGCAAGTGTATAAAAGTATTCTATAAGTTGTAGGCACCCGGTAACAAGCCTTAACGTTCATGTTTTACCCTTTGAAGTACACCAGATCAGGTGTGTTTAAAATAACCTCAAAGTACTAAAGCATCCCATAGTCAGGATGGGGTTTGTCAAGCCCAATAGATCTATCTTTAGGATTCGCGCCTACCGTACATAGACAAGTAGTTTAATGTTACCAAGCTAAGGGTATATTTTTGGTTTAAACCCACGTATAATTAGTTTTAGTACTTGTGCCTATTTCGTAAAACATTTATAAAAACAGCGCATGTATTCTCAGTCCCAAAAATATATATAAAAGGGAGCAAATGAAACTCACTTTTGCCTTGAAGGTATTTAATTCGACTTGGTCTCCGATAGATATTACGAACCTAACCATATATATAATATATCAACATATTTTCTTTTTTTAAGTAATCGTTACATATATATATACTATTAATACTTTTAATATTTTCTTAGTAAGTAGTTAGCAGTCCGATGTTAGTGGTCCACAATTAGTTGCTTAAATAAAATAAATAAAGACCCCGTCGTATTCGTATTGATCAGAATTAATCTCGACCCATGGTACCATGTTGTCAAATGACGTGTTGCGTACATAAAGTACCGTGTTGTCAAATGACGTGTTGCATACAATCATGAGGTCTTATGATTAATCTTCTCGTGTTGTTTACGGGTGGTCCTGAAATATATAAAATCAAATCATAAGTAATTATATATAAAATATCATATTAATTAGAAAAGATATGATTAATTTACTTTTTCTCCAAATATTTTCGTAGCTAAACTAGCTTCGAATACCTAATCTTGTTTTAGTCGTAGTTTCTTCATTACAACTCCGTTTTTGTTGGTTCAACTTGCCACTTCCTTGGATCGAGTCAAATTTTAAGAATATGAACTGAAAATACCTTAGTTTGTATTCGAAATCATATGTTATAGGTCAAACTTTGGTGAAACTTATGAAAGTGATCATTTTCCATCATAAAAACAACATTTAATGATCATTTTTCTAAAAATACTTACACTTTGAGTTAAACCATGAAATTTTTATGTGTTAACATATTCATAAGAAATATCATTTTTCCAGAACATGCACTTCCAATTCAAAGTTCAAGATGGTTTTTAATTATCCAACCCAAAACAGCCCCCGGTTACACTCCGACGACGTAGATTCAGTTTTTAAGATGTTCTTTGTAAAACCAAGTTATATCTTGTTAGGTTAGCATATCATTATGATATATTACAGGTCTTGAAGTGTTTTAAAAGTCAAGTTAAAAGGATCTATTTAGTTTGCGAACAAGTTTGAAATCATTCAAACTATGTTCTTGTTGTTAAAATTTTATACCACAAAATAAGATAGCTATATGAATATGAATTGAATAAGATTATGAACAATGTTACCACCTCAAGTTACTTGGACAAAGTTACTGCAAAAGATAAGAAATAATCTTGGAATCAAAGAGTGGTGGAGTTAGATCAAAAGGTTGGAAGTAAACTTCTTCAAATGGGTGGTTATTTTGATATGTTCTTGAAAGAGTTTTCTTATGGTGTTTAAGGCTTGTAATTGAAGCTAAATGATGGGGAAAATGCTTAGAGATGATCAAGTATGAAGTTAGGAGTATTTTGAGAGAGAAATGAGGGTGTAGGTATGAGAAAATGGAGTGAAGAAATGGTGTTCATTTATAAAAACGTTTTTAGTTTATAAAGAAAGAAAAGGATACCTAATTTTGTTTTCTTACTAATAATTCATACTACTTGACAAATCCTAGTTACCTCATATCTAGGGCAGTAATAATGTTGATTAGGATGTTGATTTGATGTGTATATACCAATAGTAAATACGTATAGAAGCTGGGTATGATATGGGTACATATACCCTAGATATACGTATAGAAATCTTGAGGAAACGGAACGAGAATTCAAATATAGCTATCTTTTGTGAATATACTTATATTTTTTTATGTATTTAAGTCCTTAAAAAGTGATTAAATACTTTATATATACGATACGTGTATAAGCATTATATATTATAAGTATATATATCAAAGAATGTTACGTATAGTTATCGTTTTGAAAACTTAAGTTAGTAGTTTCAAAATATACTTATAACTCATTGTCATTAGTACACAATGAGATGTTAAACCATCCTTAGATCATGTTAAATATATATAAATACATATATATACACAAACATATAATTATCGTATGTTATATAGTTCGTGATGTCATCGGTCATATTGGACGGTCAAACGTTGTGTAAAGCTCTTTTCAAAAACACAAGTCTCAACAATTTGGATTGCTTATCATGTTGGTATGGTTTAATTTATATAAATATTAATCTCATAAGTATAATTTGGTCGGAAAATTCCTGGTCATTACAGTACCTACCCGTTAAAGAAATTTCGTCCCCGAAATTTGATAGAGGTTGTTATGGATAACAATAAGAAGGTTCTCATGACAAATATATGGTGATAATGGAGTTTTATCATCATTGAGTAATGTAGATAAAACGATTCGATTATGCGAAGAATATAAATGAGACTATCGTAAAAGAGTGAGATGAGTAAAATATATTCGTCTTAACCGATGACGTAGTTATGATTGATTTCCGGGATTTAAGGGATTTAAAGAGAATCTTACGTAACAAGATTTGGTTCTTTGGTGATTAAGGAAATCAGGATCTTCTTTGATTATATGCAATAATCTGTTTCGATTGCTCTGTCGGATATTTCACTATAAATTCACCCCTTCGTTTCCTTATTTTCCACGACTCACACCTTCTATTCTTTCTCCCTTGATTCTTACTTTAAAGCATTCATCAATATGCTCCATCCAGTCCTGATTTTTGATATACTCCTAACTTTTATATCTGTCATTCTTCTTTTTCATCTACCACCAGAAGAATCTATTTACTTCTACTATACTATTGTGTTTATAGTGTTTCCAATTCTCCCGTGTCTCTATATTGCTATCGGCATCGATATACACGGTTTGTAATTTCGGGGTTATTATCGGAGTTTATATTCTTCATTATTTTTTGGAGCTTCATGCTTTCGTTTTCTCTTCCCGACTTCGAGTCAAGCGAGTAATGGTCCGGAATTCGTAGATATGATGTAACGACCCGACCAAAACCGTTATTGACGGCGCCGTTAACTTAGGTCCCGTTACGTGGTCGTAGTCCCTATATGAGACTCGTTTGACCAAAATTATGTCGCATTCATTTGAAACGTACAAGACTTGCAAAGTTTAGTTTACAAACAATTCGACAACAAGTTTAAGATTACAAAAATTGTAAAGTATAAATGAAATAACTTGCGACATAATATAAGTTGAAAATCACAGTTGCTATAAATAGCGTAAGTATGTATGCTTTAAGGTTTAATCCAAAAGTGCTATCACTAGCGTATGCATGTATGCTTGACCTCAAGCAAGAAATCAAAGTGTGCGGAAGCATGTATCAAGTAGCCGAGTATGAACCTGAGAAACATATAGAAAACTGTCAACGAAAAACGTTGGTGAAATCATAGATGTATTTGTAAACGTTGTTTTTGAACCACAAGATTTAGTATTCCCATAGTTGATTATCAAAATCGTTTGCATTCCAAAAGTATTGTTCGCGAGCACCCAATTATCAAGACTTAACGTTTCCTTCCATAGAACCCCATCACAATAGTGTTAGAACATACACTGTTTCTCGAAAATATATTTCATCCGTAGACGGTAGCGAACCGTCCGTAATGAGGGTTTGTCAAACCCGTATGGCCACACAATATAAGTTCTCGCTTACACCCTGCAAGTGTAACTAATGATAATCGAATTGAGGATTTTTGTTCTAACTCGCTGTGGAATGTTTGTTTTCCTTGTACTTGTGTTCAAAGTATAAAAGTAAGTAGTACAAAATGTAACAAAGTATATGTTTCTCAGCCCACAATTTAAAAGTATAAAAAGTTGTTGAAAAGGTGGGACTATGATCTCACCTCGAGTGCACGAGTATAAAAGTACTTCACAAAGTAACGTATGCATGAAAGTTGCTTAGCCTTGACCTAAACAAGTAAGTTGTGTCAATTAACCGGTTACGATACAAGGTCGGGTGAAATGTGTTCAATTAGTCCTATGGCTCGTTACGACTCGAAAAGTATAGCATGTGAATCACGTTGTCAAGTTTCATGCAAGAATCAAGTATAAAAGAAAGACTAGAACGATTGCATAAGTGTTTAGTTAAGTTTGACTAAAAGTCAAACTTGGTCAAAGTCAAAGTCAACGGGGTCGGGTCGGGTATCCGACAATTTTTCTAAGTTATATAATCATATATGAGCATGTTGGCCAAATTTCATGTTAATCGGAGGTCCGTAGCATATCAAACATTTTACGTCAAATGACCAAGCAAAACAGCCCATTTTAGTGTATCAGGACGGTGTCCCAAAATCAGGACGGTGTCCCAATTGGCATCCAGGGTCTGTTTGCTGAATTCCTCAAATGGACGAACCAAAACACAAACAATCACATTTTATGATCCGCAAACAATTAGAACATGTATTTTATATCATCGGAAAGCTATTTCGACAAGGAATACAACTAACCACATATCATTAATCAAAATCATCATTTAAGACTACAGAAACCTCGTTGAATGGTCGTTAAGCGTTCAAAATCAAAGTTTAGGTTCATCAAATGCATTTCAAGTTCCGGGAATTCAATTTATACATATGATATGCCGTTTTGAAGGTAATCAAACATGTAATACAACTAAACACTTATTAATAACATTAACGAGCATTCAACGCATCAAAAGTTCGTTTTAAAGCTATCAAACCCTAACCAAAAGTTCACAAAATCAATAATCACGTTTATGAAGTTTCTTTAATCAATCTATACATCAACATGAAGCTAATGATGCTAGTAACACTTTTAAAACATGAACTTTAACAATCTAACACATTTGATCATCCAAAATCAAAGATTAAGCATACACTTTTCATTTTCAAGCTAGTTACACCAAAACATCAAGATCGAGCATACAAATCATATATTCATGTTATACACGAGCCATAGACACTAACTAACAACATTTCAAGTCAAAAACACGAATTTAAAGAAATCTAGAGTTTTAGAAATGTTACCCAAAATCAATGAAGTTAGTATCAAATCGTAGAGGATGATGAGAGGATCAAGAATATGTAGTTTGTTTTGATGTTTGCTTGCTAAATCGAAATTAGATGATGAATCTTTTGTTTGAAGGTTGAGAGAAAAGATGGAAGTAATGAAGATGGTGGAGATGAAAATGAATGGAGGAGGATGGAGTTGATTAGTTGACCTAGTCAACTAGTTTGGCTCTTTGGCGAGTTTAGTCCCTCAAGTTTGTAGTCGGGTGCGGGAATTAACCGATCGAATATTTTTAAAACGCAAGTTAACGAGAGATGTTGTAATCGAGTAACGGGATTATCAAGAACATTAGTTAACGAAGTGTACGAATATAGGTGACGAAAGATGTTATTAAAAAAAAAGACGGTATTAAAATAAATTTAACGGAAAAACGCGGGATGTTACATTATCCACACCTCAAAAGAAATTTCGTCCCGAAATTTAGTTGGAAGTAGTAGTTGTTGAATCTTCCTCGAGATCTTGTGTTGCCAATTCTACGAGTGAGGGAGGAGTACGTTCTAGGGTATTTCAACGAACTTTGACGGTCGGGGTTTAACGTCGTCTTAAAGTTTGGGTTCACAATTCATGGTTTCAACCGGTCCTCCTAGGAATGAAGTTTATCGTCGATAGTAAGCTTATCGAAAAGGAATGACAAGTTCTTGTTTCGCAAAACACGTCTTTAAGTTGATACATCGAATGTAGGATAAACGGAGACTCGAAATGAGCCGGAAAATCTAAACGGCTAGCAACGGGTCTAAAACGCCCCAAGATTTCAAAAGGATTAAAATATCACGGATTTAGCTTTCTATGTTTCCCGAAACGGATTACACCTCCTCAAAGTGCGACTTTTAACGTGACGCGGTTTCTCATGGAATTCGAAAGGTTTACGTGTAACATCGGCATAGTTCCTGGTGATTACGAGTCGCGTTGGGTCTTGCTTGAATATGAATAAATCCTCTCGATTGCTCATGAATAAGCTCGGCCCCGGTGAATTGATCATCGTTTACTTGGTTTCGACAAAAAGGAGGATGATGTTTCCGGTCACATGTGGTTTCAAAAGGTGTGACGTTAAAACTCGAATGAAAATCATTGTAGTACGAGGATTAAGCTAAAGGAAAATACTTTTCTCAAGTAAATTTGAAGTTAGTAATACAACTCGTATTATGGATTCTAAGGTTTAAATCGTATGTTTGTTCGGTCCGTCGGGTTGCGGATGGTACGCGGTACTCATGTCTAAATGTGGTCCCGAGGCTTTTTGTGAGGCACTCCGAAGTCTAGAAATGAAACGAAGATCTCGGTCCGAAACGGAGTACATTCCGTAAGGTATATTTGAACAAATCCGTTAGGACTCGAAAACGTTAGTTAGAACAAGTTTCTCAAGAAATTTGCGTTGCGGAAGATTTATCGGTTTCCAAAAACGTTCGTCGGGACTATTCACCCTCGAGGTGAATACTAGCATAACGTGAAGAGTCTCTCTCCATTGAGAATTTAAAATAAAAGATTTCCTGAACCGGAATTACGAGTGTAAGGCGAGAGAAGTTTCCGCCTCGATGCGAGCATAACGAGTAAGTTGTAGTTAGTCAATAAGACTGTGCGAGGACGAGATAGTATACACGTGTAACGTATGGTCAAAGTTGGGAGAATTCGTCATTCATTCGGAAGCATAAATATAGTTCGACAATAATCGAAGATGTGTCTCTGGTATGGTGGTTGTCAGTACTTTCGGAGTTTTCAGATGTCCAAACATGAAAGGATGAAGTCATGTACATGGCACATGGTGGTGATTAGGTTGATCGAGTCTAACCACCATCACGTGTCATTAGAACTTTGGCATGAATTACCGTAATATAACCACGTTGATCGAGTGTCGTTATATTACGCTAACTCATACCTCCATTCCCACATCACTCCATAGATTCAAGTTCGTGTCATCGTGAAGACCTAAAATGAACAAAATGTAACGATGTCTCAAACGTGACTCGTATTAAATCGAAAGAATTTCTGCAACTCTAAGGAAGCGTTCCCCGAGAGAAGTGTATAAATGATTATTCACGTCAATGCGGTTCGAGTCAGACAAAAATGTACTTAGGTATGAAAAGAGTAACGAGTCATGATAACGAGTAGTACGCAACCGTAGTGATAAATAGTGATGACGATACTCATCTAGAGTAGTGGTGGTAACTTTACAACACTTGTGGATAGTAAGCTGAGACGGGGTGGATAACAACCAAGGAGTCAGAATTCCCGAACTAGAGTGACTAACGAAGTCGTGGTCATCCGTACGCGTATAAACCTTGAATTCACGTGTGTTACCAAAAAGTGGCGGAATACGAGTTCGTATGATGAAGGTTGGGTACCATTAAAAAGTTTGCCTAATGCACAAGTATTCAAGTAAGTGCTATCTATAGCAAATGTATGTCAGAATGCAATGGCTAACTATCCGGTTGTAGTCTAGATTCACTAATGCGTCCTAACGACTCTGTCAGACACACTAATGCATATCCTAGTTCCCTACAACCAACGCTCTGATACCACTTGTAATGACCCGACCAAAACCGTTATTGACGGCGCCGTTAACTTAGGTCCCGTTACGTGGTCGTAGTCCCTATATGAGACTCGTTTGACCAAAATTATGTCGCATTCATTTGAAACGTACAAGACTTGCAAAGTTTAGTTTACAAACAATTCGACAACAAGTTTAAGATTACAAAAATTGTAAAGTATAAATGAAATAACTTGCGACATAATATAAGTTGAAAATCACAGTTGCTATAAATAGCGTAAGTATGTATGCTTTAAGGTTTAATCCAAAAGTGCTATCACTAGCGTATGCATGTATGCTTGACCTCAAGCAAGAAATCAAAGTGTGCGGAAGCATGTATCAAGTAGCCGAGTATGAACCTGAGAAACATATAGAAAACTGTCAACGAAAAACGTTGGTGAAATCATAGATGTATTTGTAAACGTTGTTTTTGAACCACAAGATTTAGTATTCCCATAGTTGATTATCAAAATCGTTTGCATTCCAAAAGTATTGTTCACGAGCACCCAATTATCAAGACTTAACGTTTCCTTCCATAGAACCCCATCACAATAGTGTTAGAACATACACTGTTTCTTGAAAATATATTTCATCCGTAGACGGTAGCGAACCGTCCGTAATGAGGGTTTGTCAAACCCGTATGGCCACACAATATAAGTTCTCGCTTACACCCTGCAAGTGTAACTAATGATAATCGAATTGAGGATTTTTGTTCTAACTCGCTGTGGAATGTTTGTTTTCCTTGTACTTGTGTTCAAAGTATAAAAGTAAGTAGTACAAAATGTAACAAAGTATATGTTTCTCAGCCCACAATTTAAAAGTATAAAAAGTTGTTGAAAAGGTGGGACTATGATCTCACCTCGAGTGCACGAGTATAAAAGTACTTCACAAAGTAACGTATGCATGAAAGTTGCTTAGCCTTGACCTAAACAAGTAAGTTGTGTCAATTAACCGGTTACGATACAAGGTCGGGTGAAATGTGTTCAATTAGTCCTATGGCTCGTTACGACTCGAAAAGTATAGCATGTGAATCACGTTGTCAAGTTTCATGCAAGAATCAAGTATAAAAGAAAGACTAGAACGATTGCATAAGTGTTTAGTTAAGTTTGACTAAAAGTCAAACTTGGTCAAAGTCAAAGTCAACGGGGTCGGGTCGGGTATCCGACAATTTTTCTAAGTTATATAATCATATATGAGCATGTTGGCCAAATTTCATGTTAATCGGAGGTCCGTAGCATATCAAACATTTTACGTCAAATGACCAAGCAAAACAGCCCATTTTAGTGTATCAGGACGGTGTCCCAAAATCAGGACGGTGTCCCAATTGGCATCCAGGGTCTGTTTGCTGAATTCCTCAAATGGACGAACCAAAACACAAACAATCACATTTTATGATCCGCAAACAATTAGAACATGTATTTTATATCATCGGAAAGCTATTTCGACAAGGAATACAACTAACCACATATCATTAATCAAAATCATCATTTAAGACTACAGAAACCTCGTTGAATGGTCGTTAAGCGTTCAAAATCAAAGTTTAGGTTCATCAAATGCATTTCAAGTTCCGGGAATCCAATTTATACATATGATATGCCGTTTTGAAGGTAATCAAACATGTAATACAACTAAACACTTATTAATAACATTAACGAGCATTCAACGCATCAAAAGTTCGTTTTAAAGCTATCAAACCCTAACCAAAAGTTCACAAAATCAATAATCACGTTTATGAAGTTTCTTTAATCAATCTATACATCAACATGAAGCTAATGATGCTAGTAACACTTTTAAAACATGAACTTTAACAATCTAACACATTTGATCATCCAAAATCAAAGATTAAGCATACACTTTTCATTTTCAAGCTAGTTACACCAAAACATCAAGATCGAGCATACAAATCATATATTCATGTTATACACGAGCCATAGACACTAACTAACAACATTTCAAGTCAAAAACACGAATTTAAAGAAATCTAGAGTTTTAGAAATGTTACCCAAAATCAATGAAGTTAGTATCAAATCGTAGAGGATGATGAGAGGATCAAGAATATGTAGTTTGTTTTGATGTTTGCTTGCTAAATCGAAATTAGATGATGAATCTTTTGTTTGAAGGTTGAGAGAAAAGATGGAAGTAATGAAGATGGTGGAGATGAAAATGAATGGAGGAGGATGGAGTTGACTAGTTGACCTAGTCAACTAGTTTGGCTCTTTGGCGAGTTTAGTCCCTCAAGTTTGTAGTCGGGTGCGGGAATTAACCGATCGAATATTTTTAAAACGCAAGTTAACGAGAGATGTTGTAATCGAGTAACGGGATTATCAAGAACATTAGTTAACGAAGTGTACGAATATAGGTGACGAAAGATGTTATTAAAAAAAAAAAAGACGGTATTAAAATAAATTTAACGGAAAAACGCGGGATGTTACATATGAAATTCAGAATGAACATAGCTAATGCTCTAAGAAGAAAATGGTAATAGAACGATTTTGATTTGTTAAATTACCAGAATACCCTGGAAAAGACCGAGTCATCCAGAAAAATATTCTCTTGATATGTTTAGAGATTAGATAGAATGTAAGAGTCGTGTAAATGGCACATGATGACGGTACTGTGAATCATCATGCTTCATTAGAAACTCAGCATGACTTACTGTAATATAATGACGTTGATCAAGTGTCATTATATTATACTAATCCATGCTTCAGTTCCCAACACTACTTCAAAACATTCATATTTTAAACTCGAAGGTTTCAGAATTTAGAAACTAACACAGTTTCTTTTATGTTGCAGATATTACGGAGAGATAAATGATCTCAGATAAGAATAGTTGTGAAAATGTCGCCAGAAATATGGAGGATATTTATAATAGAACATACGAGAATATCTTAGAATTTCTAATATCAATGGATGATGAAGAAGATTTGTCTGTGAAGGTTTAGAATGAGAAATAAGATGTTTGCTAACGATTTCAGCAGGCACAGAATCATTTGGATTCTTTAAAGGCAAACTTATTCTTTGTGATTTGTCCACGGCTTTCTTCATAGTTTCGCATAATCCGCTTTTCGGTACTAAATTTTCTATCGAGCGTTCCTAACACTCCTTTCTATATCATCAAACTTTTGGCCATTAAGATCATCTACAACATGCTGCTTCGTCAGCATTTTCAAAGTTAACTGATCTGGGTCATCGGTTATCAAACCGAGGTAGTTTCAGGAGAATTGTGTTTTTAGAATGATTAATCGCTGATGGTAATATTGTGGAATATAAAAGGTTCCCCAGTAACAATAAAGAGTACGCATATATATCGCGGTTATAATAAAGTTGTTTCGGATGAAAAGTCGGAGTTGACTTGCTGGAGCTGTGACAAAATTAGCTACTTTGGAAAGGGATTGCAAAACGATCTTCGGTAATAACAATGTCAAAGGAACTAGAACAGATACGTGTCAAACGTTTACTCAGTTTCCGAGGATTTTTCAGGTGCATAACTATATGCATCAATCTTTTCTTCTGTAGATGAAGTGCGGTTGGTTTATCCTCTCGATTGAGGTGTTTTTAAGAATCATGATAGATTTGAACGCTGATTGTAATCGTCGAGATACAATGAGGTTTAAGATGAAATCAAGTGGCAATCTTGAAGAAGTGTTTAGTTTCATATGTTATAATCAATATTTTAATTCATTTTAATTGTCCAATGTCATTAGTCCACAGTCGATAGTCCACAGTAACAGTCCAATAATTCATATATAGTTTAATATATAATATACGAATTAATTAATACGTGTCGTGACCCGTATACGTCTCAGACTCGATCACAACTCAAACTATATATATTATTGTAGAATCAACCTCAACCCTGTATAGAGAACTCGATCATTACTGCATATAGAGTGTCTATGGTGATTCCAAATAATATATATAGATGCGTCGATATGATATGTCAAAACATTATATACGTGTCCCGATATTTAAAGTGCGTAAAATAATTACAGAAATTAAATGACGATAAATAAAAGTGCGATAATTAAATTGCGATAAATAAACTGCGATAAATAAAATGTAATCAGTTAGCTAGGAACAGTTAGCTGGAACAGTTAGCGTGAATTCTTAACAAAATTTTTCATAGTTAATTTGTTTGTTTCTAACAGATTTTATTTTGTCATATGTTTTCTTCATATGCCACTTGTTGGATTCTGGGAAGTCAAAATCCAAATATGAAATTGAATGAAAATGGTTATTCTGCGGTGAACGGATACGTATATCGGTGGTTGTAAGCAGGATAGTAAATGACTGTTGAATCAGCTTCGACGAATGTACAATGTAACTTATTAAAATGAAATCTAATTATTCCTCGGGTATTACCTACCCGTTAAAAAAAAAATTCACCATTAATATTTTGTACAAAAGAACTTTTAATTACAATCTTTATGAAAACATATATACATATATATTTTCTTCAGATGAAATCATGAATTTAATGAGTTAATATGATATTAATCTCATTTGCTTTTCGGTTTGAGCTAGAATAAGAAATCTCTAAAACTTTTTGAAACCACATATTCTTCGCAGAACATCAATGAAGTTATGGATCAATACTTCATCGTTCATTATTGTTGGTACTCCTTGGTATCTATGGTGCGTATGATGTTGATGTTTGTGGGACAGATTATGATGTCGAGACGTGTGATGCGGATGTTGTTTGTTAGTGGTGATGATGGTATTGTTGATGTTATTGATGGTGGTGCTGATTATGCTGCTGGTGCTGCTGCTGGTGTTTGCAACCTTCACACCATGTTCTCCAAAGCCGTCACGCGAGCGCGAAGTTCGTTAACTTCTGCTAGTACACCGAGATGATTGGCGGTTGGAGCGAACGAATGAACAAGATTTGTAATATGGGATAGTATATAATCGTGACGAGATACTCTAGAAATGAGAGAGAAAATGGTGTTTCGAATAGGTTCGCCGGTAAGTGCTTCAGGTTCATCGCCAAGAGGGCAATTTGGTGGATGAAATGGATCACCTCCTTCTTGTCTCCAGTGATTTAGTATATTACGAACCCATCCCCAATTCATCCAGAATAGATGATGGGAAATTGGTTGATCCATTCCGGTGACGCTGCTTTCGGAGCCCGAATGGAAATCCATATCGGCATAACTGTCGGAATCTGAAGAATTCGAACTAGATGCGGAATCCATCTTGTATAATGGGGAAAATGAATTTTTGGTATGGAATAGATTATAGGAGTTAGATTTGGTACTCTTCAATACATAATTTACATATGTATATATAATACCAAAATCCCATAAATTACGGAGAATCTTTGAAAAGATATCAGTCAAAGTTCGCAATAACAGATATACTAAGATAAGAATTCGTCTATACACTATCAATGCAGTAAATGCAGTAAAACGTGTCTAGACTTATGAATGATAAGCAGGTAATTTCCTAAGGATGATAAGCAGATGATTTCCGACTAGAAATGATAAGCAAAACTTTTGACATGTAGACACGGTCGAAGTCCAGACTCATTAATGTATCCTAACAACTACTAGTTAGACACACTAATGCAAGACCTGGTTCGCTACGACCACCGCTCTGATACCAACTGAAAGGACCCCCCTGGACGAAGTCATCAACATTTGGTCCCATTGCGATGATCGGCTCCAAGTAATGTCCTTATATTGAGCAAATGCACAGCGGAAGACTTAATTCGTACCTGAGAATAAACATGCTTTAAAGTGTCAACCAAAAGGTTGGTGAGTTCATAGGTTTATCATAACAATCATTTCAATATATTAATAGACCACAAGATTTCCGTTTATAAATATATGTACACTCGCAAGTGTATAAAAGTATTCTATAAGTTGTAGGCACCCGGTAACAAGCCTTAACGTTCATGTTTTACCCTCTGAAGTACACCAGATCAGGTGTGTTTAAAATAACCTCGAAGTACTAAAGCATCCCATAGTCAGGATGGGGTTTGTCAAGCCCAATAGATCTATCTTTAGGATTCGCGCCTACCGTACATAGACAAGTAGTTTAATGTTACCAAGCTAAGGGTATATTTCTGGTTTAAACCCACGTAGAATTAGTTTTAGTACTTGTGCCTATTTCGTAAAACATTTATAAAAACAGCGCATGTATTCTCAGTCCCAAAAATATATATAAAAGGGAGCAAATGAAACTCACTTTTGCCTTGAAGGTATTTAATTCGACTTGGTCTCCGATAGATATCACGAACCTAACCATATATATAATATATCAACATATTTTCTTTTTTTAAGTAATCGTTACATATATATATATATACTATTAATACTTTTAATATTTTCTTAGTCCGTAGTTAGCAGTCCGATGTTAGTGGTCCACAATTAGTTGCTTAAATAAAATAAATAAAGACCCCGTCGTATTCGTATTGATCAGAATTAATCTCGACCCATGGTACCATGTTGTCAAATGACGTGTTGCGTACATAAAGTACCGTGTTGTCAAATGACGTGTTGCGTACAATCATGAGGTCTTATGATTAATCTTCTCGTGTTGTTTACGGGTGGTCCTGAAATATATAAAATCAAATCATAAGTAATTATATATAAAATATCATATTAATTAGAAAAGATATGATTAATTTACTTTTTCTCCAAATATTTTCGTAGCTAAACTAGCTTCGGATACCCAATCTTGTTTTAGTCGTAGTTTCTTCATTACAACTCCGTTTTTGTTGGTTCAACTTGCCACTTCCTTGGATCGAGTCAAATTTTAAGAATATGAACTGAAAATACCTTAGTTTGTATTCGAAATCATATGTTATAGGTCAAACTTTGGTGAAACTTATGAAATGGATCATTTTTCATCATAAAAACAACATTTAATGATCATTTTTCTAAAAATACTTACACTTTGAGTTAAACCATGAAATTTTTATGTGTTAACATATTCATAAGAAATATCATTTTTCCAGAGCATGAACTTCCAATTCAAAGTTCAAGATGGTTTTTAATTATCCAACCCAAAACAGCCCCCAGTTGCACTCCGACGACGTAGATTCAGTTTTTAAGATGTTCTTTGTAAAACCAAGTTATATCTTGTTAGGTTAGCATATCATTATGATATATTACAGGTCTTGAAGTGTTTTAAAAGTCAAGTTAGAAGGATCTATTTAGTTTGCGAACAAGTTTGAAATCATTCAAACTATGTTCTTGTTGTTAAAATTTTATACCACAAAATAAGATAGCTATATGAATATGAATTGAATAAGATTATGAACAATGTTACCACCTCAAGTTACTTGGACAAAGTTACTGCAAAAGATAAGAAATAATCTTGGAATCAAAGAGTGGTGGAGTTAGATCAAAAGGTTAGAAGTAAACTTCTTCAAATGGGTGGTTATTTTGATATGTTCTTGAAAGAGTTTTCTTATGGTGTTTAAGGCTTGTAATTGAAGCTAAATGATGGGGAAAATGCTTAGAGATGATCAAGTATGAAGTTAGGAGTATTTTGAGAGAGAAATGAGGGTGTAGGTATGAGAAAATGGAGTGAAGAAATGGTGTTCATTTATAAAAACGTTTTTAGTTTATAAAGAAAGAAAAGGATACCTAATTTTGTTTTCTTACTAATAATTCATACTACTTGACAAATCCTAGTTACCTCATATCTAGGGCAGTAATAATGTTGATTAGGATGTTGATTTGATGTGTATATACCAATAGTAAATACGTATAGAAGCCGGGTATGATATGGGTACATATACCCTAGATATACGTGTAGAAATCTTGAGGAAACGGAACGAGAATTCAAATATAGCTATCTTTTGTGAATATACTTATATTTTTTTTTATGTATTTAAGTCCTTAAAAAGTGATTAAATACTTTATATATACGATACGTGTATAAGCATTATATATTATAAGTATATATATCAAAGAATGTTACGTATAGTTATCGTTTTGAAAACTTAAGTTAGTAGTTTCAAAATATACTTATAACTCATTGTCATTAGTACACAATGAGATATTAAACCATCCTTAGATCATGTTAAATATATATAAATACATATATATACACAAACGTATAATTATCGTATGTTATATAGTTCGTGATATCATCGGTCATATTGGACGGTCAAACGTTGTGTAAAGCTCTTTTCAAAAACACAAGTCTCAACAATTTGGATTGCTTATCATGTTGGTATGGTTTAATTTATATAAATATTAATCTCATAAGTATAATTTGGTCGGAAAATTCCTGGTCATTACATTGATACTGATAAATTTTCCTAACTTATACATCATAAAAACCAATCGTGTGTAAGGTTTATTCGAATGCAGTTTTTGATCAAAAGGAAAAAAGAATTACCGTACCTTCAAGCAGCAACTCTATATCAGATAGATGACATAGATCATCTATGCGGTTAACATTATGAGCTTGAAGAAGTAATCTCGACCCAATGAGTCGTATACGTAAAGTAAAAAGAAAAAAAATGGCACCAAATTCGTCGAATGTATACTTTTAATGCATAAAACCTTTTAAAATCATTTATACAATTAAACTATTATTGAAATAGTATAGCCTCGTTAACTATAAACAACACACTAATTCTATACGGAAATCCAAAAAAAAAAAGTCCGTCAATCATTACATCTCAACCCAATCCCTTCTACAGATTTACTCATATTGACCCGTGAGTAAACCCACTCATCTTATCACATCTATTATTTAACAGAGATCTAGTCAAAGATTGTACCTGTAGAAGACTTGGAAGTTTTTCAACTTGCGTTGAGTAAACATTTTATATGCAATTTCTCTGTCCGTAATAGGCACATCAAAATTATAACTTTAACAAACTCAGAATACATCAGCGTCTTCGCATTCCATTGGTGGTAATTTTTCTATTTTTTGTTTTTCCGTTTTTGTTCAATCAATTTTAGTGATTATACATACTGATTCACCGATGAACATGTATATTAGCAACAGTACAGTTTTAAAAAAAAGTTAGTAACACTGAATTTTCGCATTACCTTACGTTCCTTGTTTATCCTTGCCAAGACCTTCTCTTTATCACAACTCTCTAAAATTCAATTCATTCATATGTCAAAATCAAAGAACTAAACCTGATATCTTAGAAAAAACCTATTTATTGCAACTAACATATTTCAAATTCAGTGTAATAGGCCAATGCCAAATACACCAAAAACCAATTTTTCAAATCTCTGATTTCTCTCATCATTTCAGTGTTCTACATTTTATTGGGTGCACAAAGTCGTCTTAGAACAAAAATAACAAAATAAACTTAATTAACCCTAACCCTGGGCTAGGGCAATTGCAGATCATGAAACCATAGCTTAGAGAGAACAACAATTTACAGATTTTTGGGTTTTCTTGTTTGTGATGTGCTTAAGAAGTACTATGTAATACATTTTTTTGTTTTAACCTCACCATCCTCGTTCAGTTCTTTCGCCATCACCATTGGCGTCCCCTCGTCGACCGTCGCCGCCTCAAAACCTACAGTGGCGGTCTCCAGTAAGGCCACCACCACCTTGATAATAGAGAAACAGGGAGATGATGATAGACTGAGTGAGTTGGATTGGAGGAGGTGAATTTGAGAAAGACGTAATTTGTGGGTGGAAAAGGATGAAAATAGGGAGGAGACGGTGGAAAAGATTGAAAATAGGGAGGAGACGTAATTTGTAGGTGGAAAAGGATGAAAATAGGGAGGAGTAATGGAAGATGAGAATTAGGGTTAATTAAAAAGGGTCGGAGATGTTTGTTATTGTTGTAGTTTTGTGATTTTTAATAAAGCAAACGAGCAAAAACAGAGTGGCTTTTAGTATATAAGGAAAAAGGTTATCTTATGTTTAGTTTTTGGTTTACATGTTTTTTCTCTTTTTATTTTGTTATTTGTTGCTTCTTTTACATATCTAAATTCTCATCGATTAGCTCGATTAAATTCAATAAATGACATTTCACCTAGACTTTATTATCAAAATCTATTTCTGATCTCTAATCTATTTCCATCTCCACAACCGAGTCACTTCAACAAATTCCCAAAAAAAAAAAATCCTAAAGCACCATCGATCATTAGAAATATTAAAATGTTTCTCTAAAGAAAGATTATGTCTGGTTAAATTTTATATTATCGAAAAATAAATTTATACAAATTAAAGGCTTTACTTTAGAGTTTTGTTTAATTGGAAACTAAGTTTGTATAAGAAATTGTTATTTTACACTATACGAAAACACAAACACCAAGTGAGAATCCAAATTCTTCACACCGACGGGCACTTTTAGAGGAAGGAGAGAATACAATGGTAACTTTAGGAATCGCTACTCGTGGTCAAACGGTCACCATTTGATTTCATTCATGTTTTTTGATTTCCCGAAGTGGTTCAAGGTTGCAGATATGTGGCGAACTTTTAAACAACATGGCTCGGTTCGTGATGTCTATATGGCTCAAAAGAGATTAAAGAATGGCCAAAGGTTCGCTTTTGTAAGATTTGGAGAGGTAAAAGATGAGACTAGGCTGGGGAAAGCTTTGTCAAGCATACGAATCGATGGTAGACAGCTGAAGGTTTTCAAAGCTATTGATAGAAACCAAAAAGATCATAGATTCAACAGAGGTGAAGCAGATGACAAGGACATACACAACATCAATCGGCCACAAAGGTGGAATAATTCTTATCGTGATGATAGGAATTTCAGGGAAGTTTTAAAGGAACAGGAAGATCTAAGAGAGAACTTAAAAAAGAAAAAAGAAGAAGAAGATCTACGTGACTTGTTATCGAAGAAAAAAGGAAGAGAAGAAGAAGATCTTAGGGTTAAGCTACACAAAAAGAGGAATGAAGAAAGCAAGAACAATGATAGTTGGTATGGGGAAAAAAGAACTATCAAGTTAACAGAAGAGGACCTAAACAGATCGATGATGAAGAAAGCTGTCATAGGCGATGTTAAAGACATCGAATTGTTAGACCAGATTGAAAGTCTGTGCAATAGTGAAGGTCTCGATAATTTCACACTAAAATACTTGGGGGGTACGAAGTAATGCTGCTGTTCGATAGTAATGAGGTTATGGAATCCATTCTGGGAAACCAAGATCACTCACTTCGTTTTTGGTTAGATAATCTTAGGAATTGGGATAAACTATGTCTTCCAAAAGGCAGAATAACATGGCTGAACATCACGGGTGTCCCTGTATCGTATTAGAATACTGAAGTTTTCAAGAAAATAGCCAGTGTTTGGGGAAAGGTCCTGGAAATAGAAAACTGCTCTATTCAACACAATGCAAATCAAAACCTAATCATAGGACGGGTCCTCATTCATATGGGTCATGCTAATTCAATTGATGATGATGTCTTGTTAGATCTTAAACCAGGAACCCTAATGGTTCATGTTAAAGAAGATGTCGACAACTTAATGGGCCTAGACCTAGGTAACGATGTTTCAAGTGAATGGCAGTCTGCACATGAAGATGGGTCTAAAAACAATTCCGGTGATGAAGGACCAATGATGAAGGAGGATTCCGGTGATGAATCTGAAGGCAATGAGTTTTTCGAGAAACAATATGAAGATGAAGCTGGAGGGTCAAAAGGTGAGATGGAAGATAGAGGGTCCGGATGTAACAATGCATGCAGTAAAAATCGTTATGTCATTGGAAACTTAAAAGACAATACGTTGTTGGATGAGGAGAATGATAATGATGGCGATACAGAAGAGGTAAGAGTTAATTCCTCGAGCAAAGAAGCATTTAATACGATAGGTGGATTTAAAAGGACGCCTATTAATTTGAGGGATAAAGCAAATAGGGGTTTAAAAGAAGGGTTTAGTGAGTCAAGAAGTCCAGTAAAAACTGGAAGCCCAGCAAGACCTCGTGGAATTTGTGAAGATAGCCCAATTGAGGTAATTAGTCCAGTAAGAGATACTTTTGATGAGAACTTCATGGATCTGAGCCCAAATCACTCAAGCCCAATCAAAGACATGGCTGGAATCCAAGGGAATACTTCAGAAAAATTGACAAATGAAGGAGAGGTTAGCGGGCCAAATGTCTTAAAAATCCCATCTAAATCATATGGTCCATGCCCAATTAAATTGGGGGGAAATAGATCCATCTGATGAAGAAAATGGCGACGAACAGGGAAATGAGTCAGATCGCAATATGGAAGGGATCAGAGCAGAAGGAAAAAGAGTCAGAAAAAAGGCGATGTTGAAGAAATAAATCCAATAAGAGGCAAAAACAAAAAGAAGGGGCAATCCTCCAAATCGAGAACACAAAATAAAAGGGAATTTTGTTGGAAATCCCTATGTAACTGGAGAGCCTCGTCGCGCTTGAGGTATGTAAAATCAGTTGCAAGGAATCACGATACAGCAGAATTAGTAAGCTGTAGCTCCTTTGGTAATCTTAAAGAGAATGAAAAGGAGGTGTGCTTTAACTCAGATAAAGTAGACGATGGGAACTTCAAAAAGGCGAATGGGTTTGTTTCAAGTCAAAAAACATCAGAGGACTCAAGAGCTTCAAATAATTGCAACGGTAAACCACCTTCTATTCCCAAAAGGATTGCAATATCCTCCAACTCATCCAGTATTGGCATTCAAGATTTTGGAGAGAGAATTGGCTTAGTCTGGAAAGAAAAGAATAGACACAAGCAGTAAGTTTCTTTCCTTTGTTTTTCGTTTTAGTTTCAAATTGTTATGAAGATTGTTTCTTTGAATGTCTGTGGGTTCGTGAAGGAGGGGAAATATAGTGGAGTAAAGAGATTATGTGTGATAGAAAAACCGTCTATTCTTGTGTTACAGGAGTCAAAGTGCTCCACTGTAAGCGATTTTTGGGTTGGGGGCTGTGGTATTCAAAAAATTTTGGTTTCATCCAAAAAGAAGCCAGGGGGTTCTCGGGTGGATTGCTAATTATTTGGGATTCTGATTGCTTTGACGTAGAAGATTCAATCATAAGTGAACATTTTATTGGCATCTATGGTACGTGGGTTCATTCGGGCGAGCATTCTTTTGTGATAAATGTTTATGGTCCCCAATCAGACGAAAATAAGATTGAAATGTGGGAAAGGCTTGATAAACTTATCTTTGACATCGACTTATCGTGGGTTATCTGTGGTGATTTTAATGAGGTAAGGGAGCCATCCGAGAGGAAAAATTGTCAATTCATAGAAAGTCGAGCTAAACGTTTCAACGATTTCATAAACAACAACAGCCTCATTTGTGACGACCCGGGAATTTCCGACTAAATTTAAACTTAATCTTTATATGATTTCGATACGATAAGCAAAGTATGTAATGTTGAGTCTAGAAAATTTTGAAATGATGTATATATATTCATTTGACCTTCGACTGCTCTCGACGATTCACGAACAATTAATTGTAAATAGATATGTGTGTAGGTATATATAAATAATAATTCGAAATATAATTTGAAGTATTATATGTTGTTGTTATTAAAAATTTATATTATAATAATTATTATTTAAAAAAATATCTATATATATAAATAAAGTATATTAAAAATAAATAATAAATAATTGTAATACTCGTTTGATGTTCTGATTGATATTAAAGAAGTTTAATTCGAACTTATATAATCTTAAAATAAACGGTGATCCGAAAATAAGTTTTAGGCTTATTAATAATATGTTTAGAAGTTGTTTGTCAAATTTTAAAACTTTTTATATTTTACTTGGAGGTTGGGAGTGAATAATTAATGTAATTTTTATTTAATAATTTATGATTGAATTTTATAAAATAATGACTAGAATAATTAAATATATTTAATTTAAAAAGTTGGAATTTTTCTGAGCACTTTTAATCCGATACTGATTTATCAATAGAGTACGAAATCCGGTCCATGAAAAATTGTCGGCAGAATATGATGTAGATATTTATTTTCATCTGCACGTTTATAAAATTTAATTTATTATTATATTATTAATCAGTTATCTATCTTTGTTCAATCGACACGAATAAATAAGTTTCACAATCGATTACTGTTGTTCTTTTGACTTCTCCAACAAAGCATTATGAAAGTGTGTGTATATATATACACGATAGGTAAATGGAGATAACTCTTTACATTTGGCAAACTCCCAATACCATCAAATCCATTATCCATCACCAATCTATTTCTTCTTCCTCATGAATACTTAAACCGCCACCTTCCACCTCTGGATTCGTCACCACCACCGGATCACCACCCTATCAACCACCTTAACAACCTCCTAACTCCAACACTTCAACCATGATCACCTTCATATTCGTGAACCTCTACAACTCACCACCACGACAATCTAGACCATCACCATTTTGGTTATTTACTTTGTTTCTTATTTCTGACCAACAAGTAAGTCACTTCATTTGTTGCTACTGTTTATTCTTTCTGTTTCTTTCTATTTTGTCTACCACCACCTTAAACCCATTACTATTTTAAATCTTGAAAACTCTATTGTTGCAAGCTACGATATTATTTTCTGTTCCTTTTCTTGAAAACACCACGACCATAATAATACTCCACCAAACCACCACCATCTTCATCACGAAAACCACCACCTTTGAATCTTCAACCTTAAACAAAACCGCCATCCTACAAACACTACCTCCTCCTCACTAGGTGTACGGTTTACTTACACTTCTTCTGCTTTCTAATCGAGCACCCCAAAAACTGAAACTTAAGCGTAGACTGCTACTTCGGTTAGCTTGCTATTCGAATTTTGTTGCTTCTGTTCGATAATCACCTTTTCACGAACACCCACCAACGAAAACCACTTCAAACGCAACCATCGAATCCAATTTAAATTGCTGTTATACTCCTCCTTTTACAGCTCAATACCATGATTGTTCAACCACAAAACTTCACGATATACTTGCTGCAAGGTGCATTCTCCACTTTTAATTTTCTAGAAACCATGAACAAAAGGAAACAATAAAGATGAATATAGAGTTATAAGGATATTGAACAAATACATGTTGGGATGGAATTGATTGGTTTCCAGCTAAAAAAAAATGTGTCGGCTGTATATTTATTTTATTCTGCCGACCAGCTTGTCCCACGTAGGTCATTATGCCATCACCAGTGTATTCTTTTAAAACGAGCTATTGGATCAACCTTGGGCCAAAATGAATCGAACTAGGCCATTAAAATAAGATAGGCTTCTTGTTAGATTGGAAATTTGATACAACTTTGGGCCTTTAACAAAAAAATTTCACTTGTAATCGAACCGAGATGGAATTCTGTTAAAATAATGGATGGGGTCGTAATGATACAGTGGGCATGGTGATGAATGACATATTATTATGATAATAATGATGATAAACTTGATCATGATGGTAACGATATTATATAACGATTTTATAGATTACGATGAGGAAACTGTGATTCACGAAAATGAAAATGATGATGATGCGAGTTCGATTGTTAGGATGATTATGATTATGATTAGATGATGATTGTGGTTAAGTTATTTTGATCGATTATAAGTGAAGATAATGGAAGACAATAACCTGAAATAATAATAATGAAAATGATGATGAATAAATAAGAAGAAAAAGAAAAACAGAAATGGCTAGATGGTTAGGTTGTTATCGGGTTAGCGGGACGTCTCGGGTTCAAGCTCGGACTTGGGCATTTTTTTTTTAGGACTACTCCTTTGAGGTAGTTACTTATCTATTCATTTATTAATGTTATCATCTTATTATTATTATTATTATTATTATTATTATTACTAATATTATTATTATTATTATCATTATTATTATTATTATAGGTATTAACATATAACATTTTATCATTAAGTATTATCATTATTTTAGTATTATTATAATTAATATTTTAACAAACAAAAGATACTTATATAAAAATATATTTTACTACACATACCATGACTATATTAATAGTACATGCTATTTTTCTTTAAAATGTTATTATCTATAATTATCTAACATTAATTAATTTACATAACATATATAAATATATTTTTGAGTATATATAATCATATAGGTAAATATTAACTTTAAAACATTATATAATTTTTATAATAAATAATATACATTAAACTACTTTAATAAGAATTTAATATATAATATATATAAAATAATTAATCTATTTATTAACATGACATAAAAATTATTAAAGTATTAATATATAAACTTTGTTTGATTGTGATTAAGTGTTTTAATATATATAACTGATATAGGTTCGTGAATCCGAGGCCAACCATGCATTGTTCAGTTCCGTCGTATTGCATATTTTTACTACAAAATATCGTAGTGTGAGTTCATTTGTTCCCTTTTTACTCTTTACATTTTTGGGACTGAGAATACATGCGCTGCTTTTATAAATGTTTTTACGAAATGGACACAAGTAATCAAAACTACATTATATGGTTGAATGATCGAAATCGAATATGCCCCTTTTAAATAAGTCTGGTAATCTAAGAATTAGGGAACAGACACCCTAATTGACGCGAATCCTAAAGATAGATCTATCGGGCCAAACAAGCCCCATCCAAAGTACCGGATGCTTTAGTACTTCGAAATTTATATCATGTCCGAAGGAGGATCCCGGAATGATGGGGATATTCTTATATGCATATTGTGAATGTCGGTTACCAGGTGTTCAATCCATATGAATGATATTTTTGTCTCTATGCATGGGACGTATGATTATGAAATATGGAAGTATGAAATATTGTGGTCTATTAAAATTATGAAATGATTCTTTATGATAAACTAATGAACTCACCAACCTTTTGGTTGACACTTTAAAGCATGTTTATTCTCAGGTACGAAAGAAATCTTCCGCTGTGCATTTGCTCATATTAGAGATATTACTTGGAGTCATTCATGACATATTTCAAAAGATGTTGCATTCGAGTCGTTGAGTTCATCAAGATTTTTATTAAGTCAATTATATTTGGATATATTATGAAATGCTTTACATGCCTGTCAACTGTCGATGTAACGAAAGTTTATCCTTTAAAAACGAATGCAATGTTTGTAAAATTTATCATATAGAGGTCAATTACCTCGCGATGTAATCAACTGTTGTGAATCGTTTGTAATCGATATGGACTTCGTCCGGATGGATTAGGACGGGTCCTTTCCTCATTGACGTCCCTTTAGGTGGTAGGAAATTCACAAGAATAAGCGGGAACGGGTTAAAACTAAGCAAACTTGATAGATTTTTAGTATCGAAAAAATTCTACCATTTGTGGGGGAATATTTCGGCCTCTGCCCTCGATCGAACAATCTCTGATCACTGTCCGATTGTCTTAAGAGATATACAGCAGAACTTCGGGCCGAAACCAGTTAAATTATTTGATGAATGGCTAAAGTTAGAGGGTGCGGATGAGTTGATAAAGAATCTGTGGAATGAAACAATTGTGGAGAATAGATTAGATCGACTGTTCAACCGGAAATTAAAAAAGGTGAAACAAGGTTTGAAGGAACTCAGTGACAATAAAGTTGGGAACATTGACAATGAAATCAAAAATCTCAAACATGAAGTTGATCTATGGGAGCATACGGCTGAGAACAGAGAGATTAGCGAAGATGACAGAAACATGTGGTTAAAATTGAGGAAAGAATTAATTGAAAAGGATAAAATCAAGATGAGTATGTTGAGGCAAAAGGCAAGAGTTAGATGGACGGCTAATGGAGATGAAAACACCAGGTATTTCCATTCGGTGATCAAGCGTAACTATAACAAATCAAATATCAAAGGGTTGATCATAAATGGGGTGTGGAATGAGCAACCGGACGAAATAAAAGAAGCTGCCTTTTTGCATTTCAAAAAATTGTTCGAACAAAGCACCCATGTAAGGCCGAGCTTATGTAACCTGAATTATAAAGTCCTTACAAATGATGAAGCGGATAGATTGGAGGTGAGTTTTAGTGAAGAAGAGATTTGGAGTGCGATAAACGAATGTGCAAGTAATAAAGCACCGGGTCCCGATGGATACAATTTTCTTTTCTTCAAAAAATTTTGGAGCATTTTGAAAGATGATCTGACCAATGCACTCGAGAAATTTTGGACAAATGGAGAGATCTCGAAAGGTTGTAATGCTTCCTTTATCACGTTAATCCCTAAGAAGGCGAATCCCAATGGTTTAGCAGAATATCGACTAATAAGCTTAATAGGATGCTACTACAAGATATTGGCAAAAATTTTGTCAATTCGGCTTAGGAAAGTGGTCCCAAATTTGATCGGAAGTGAACAAAGTGCTTTTATAAAAGAAAGATTCATTCTAGACGGAGTGTTGGTTGCAAATGAAACCATTAGATTTCTAAAAAACAAACGAGAGAAAAGTTTCCTTTTCAAAGTTGATTTCGAGAAGGCATTCGACTGTTTAGATTGGGAATTCTTAATAGAAGTCATGACTAGCATGGGGTTTGGGTCTAAATGGAGAAAGTGGATCATGTCCTGCCTCGAGACGGCGTCGGTTTCGGTTTTGATTAATGGGTCTCCAACAAAGGAGTTCACTTTAGAACGAAGAGTCAGACAAGGAGACCCACTATCCCCTTTTCTCTTCATTCTTGTGGCTGAGGGTCTAAACATGATAATTAAATCCGCTAGTGATCGAGGCTTTTTTGATGGGGTAGAAGTTGGTAAAGATAAGGTCCGCATTACTCATTTGCAATACGCTGATGACATGCTAATTTTTGGGAAATGGAGTAAGAGAAATGTTAAAAACCTCATGAAAATACTCAAGTGTTTTGAACTAGCATCGGGCCTTCGTGTTAATCTCCAAAAAAGTACACTCTATGGTGTCGGGGTTTCAAACGGAGAATTAAGTGAAGTTGCTAATCACTTTTCGTGTGGAGTAGGAGAATTACCTTTTTCATATATGGGGTTACCGATCGGGTGTAGCATGAAAAAACAATCGGATTGGATGAAATGTCCCGTTCATATTGATTATAAACGTTCCATATTAATTGATTTCGTTGCGAGGTTTTGACCTCTATATGAGACGTTTTTCAAAGACTGCATTCATTTTTAAAACAACCATAACCTTTATTTTATCAATAAAGGTTTCAAAAGCATTACGTAGATTATCAAATAATGATAATCTAAAATATACTGTTTACACACGACCATTACATAATGGTTTACAATAAAAATATATTACATCGACATATGTTTCTTGAATGCAGTTTTTACATAATATCATACAAACATGGACTCCAAATATTGTCCTTATTTTAGTATGCAACAGCGGAAGCTCTTAATATTCATCTGAGAATAAACATGTTTTAAACGTCAACAAAAATGTTGGTGAGTTATAGGTTTAACCTATATATATCAAATCGTAACAATAGACCACAAGATTTCATATTTCAATATACATCCCATACATAGAGATAAAAATCATTCATATGGTGAACACCTGGTAACCGACATTAACAAGATGCATATATAAGAATATCCCCATCATTCCGGGACACCCTTCGGATATGATATAAATTTCGAAGTACTAAAGCATCCGGTACTTGGATGAGGTTTGTTAGGCCCAATAGATCTATCTTTAGGATTCGCGTCAATTAGGGTGTCTGTTCCCTAATTCTTAGATTACCAGACTTAATAAAAAGGGGCATATTCGATTTCGATAATTCAACCATAGAATGTAGTTTCACGTACTTGTGTCTATTTTGTAAATCATTTATAAAACCTGCATGTATTCTCATCCCAAAAATATTAGATTTTAAAAGTGGGACTATAACTCACTTTCACAGATTTTTACTTCGTCGGGAAGTAAGACTTGGCCACTGGTCGATTCACGAACCTATAACAAATATGTACATATATATCAAAGTATATTCAAAATATATTTACAATACTTTTAATACATTTTGATGTTTTAAGTTTATTAAGTCAGCTGTCCTCGTTAGTAACCTACAACTAGTTGTCCAACGTTAGATGTACAGAAAAAAATTGATATATATTATCTTGAATCAATCCACGACCCAGTGTATACACGTCTCAGGCTAGATCACAACTCAAAATATATATATTTTTGGAATCAACCTCAACCCTATATAGCTAACTCCCACATTACTGCATATAGAGTGTCTATGGTTGTTCCAAATAATATATTCACACGGGTCGATATGATATGTCAAAACATTTGCATACGTGTCTATGGTATCCCAAGATTACATAATATATTAGAATACATGTATAATACAATATAAGTTAGCTAAGATATGATTAATATAGATTTGTTACCAATTTTCACGTTGCTACAACAAGAAAAATTATTCAATCTTGTTTTACCCATAACTTCTTCATTTTAAATCCGTTTTGAGTGAATCAAATTGCTATGGTTTCATATTGAACTCTATTTTATGAATCTAAACAGAAAAATTATAGTTTTATAGTCGGAAATATAAGTTACAAGTCGTTTTTGTAAAGGTAGTCATTTCAGTCGAAAGAACGACGTCTAGATGACCATTTTAGAAAACATACTTCCACTTTGAGTTTAACCATGATTTTTGGATATAGTTTCATGTTCATAAGAAAAATCATTTTCCCAGAAGAACAACTTTTAAATCAAAGTTTATCATAGTTTTTAATTAACTAACCCAAAACAGCCCGCAGTGTTACTACGACGGCGTAAATCCGGTTTTACGGTGTTTTTCGTGTTTCCAGGTTTTAAATCATTAAGTTAGCATATCATATAGATATAGAACATGTGTTTAGTTGATTTTAAAAGTCAAGTTAGAAGGATTAACTTTTGTTTGCGAACAAGTTTAGAATTAACTAAACTATGTTCTAGTGATTACAAGTTTAAACCTTCGAATAAGATAGCTTTATATGTATGAATCGAATGATGTTATGAACATCATTACTACCTCAAGTTTTCTGGATAAAGCTACTGGAAATGAGAAAAATGGATCTAGCTTCAAAGGATCCTTGGATGGCTTGAAAGTTCTTGAAGCAGAATCATGACATGAAAACAGTTCAAGTAAGATTTTCACTCGAAATAAGATTGTTATAGTTATAGAAATTGAATAAAAGTTTGAATATGAGTATTACCTTGTATTAGAAAGATATCTTACTGTAAATAAGAAAGATTTCTTGAGGTTGGATGATCACTCTACAAGATTGGAAGTAAGCTAGCAAACTTGAAAGTATTCTTGATTTTATGAAACTAGAACTTGTAGAATTTATGAAGAACACTTAGAACTTGAAGATAGAACTTGAGAGAGATCAATTAAATGAAGAAAATTGAAGAATGAAAGTGTTTGTAGGTGTTTTTGGTCGTTGGAGTATAGATTAGATATAAAGGATATGTAATTTTGTTTTCATGTAAATAAGTCATGAATGATTACTCATATTTTTGTAATTTTATGAGATATTTCATGCTAGTTGCCAAATGATGGTTCCCACATGTGTTAGGTGACTCACATGGGCTTCTAAGAGCTGATCATTGGAGTGTATATATCAATAGTACATACATCTAAAAGCTGTGTATTGTACGAGTACGAATACGGGTGCATACGAGTAGAATTGTTGATGAAACTGAACGAGGATGTAATTGTAAGCATTTTTGTTAAGTAGACGTATTTTGATAAGTGTCTTGAAGTCTTTCAAAAGTGCATGAATACATATTAAAACACTACATGTATATACATTTTAACTGAGTCGTTAAGTCATCGTTAGTCGTTACATGTAAGTGTTGTTTTGAAACCTTTAGGTTAACGATCTTGTTAAATGTTGTTAACCCAATGTTTATAATATCAAATGAGATTTTAAATTATTATATTATCATGATATTATGATGTACGAATATCTCTTAATATGATATATATATATATATATATATATATATATATATATATATATATATATATATATATATATATATATATATATATATATATATATATACATTAAATGTCGTTACAACGATAATCGTTACATATATGTCTCGTTTTAAAATCATTAAGTTAGTAGTCTTGTTTTTACATATGTAGTTCATTATTAATATAATTAATGATATGTTTACTTATCATAATATCATGTTAACTATATATATAACCATATATATGTCATCATATAGTTTTTACAAGTTTTAACGTTCGTGAATCACCGGTCAACTTGGGTGGTCAATTGTCTATATGAAACCTATTTCAATTAATCAAATCTTAACAAGTTTGATTGCTTAATATGTTGGAAACACTTAATCATGTAAATAACAATTTCATTTAATATATATATAAACATGGAAAAGTTCGGGTCACTACAGTACCTACCAGTTAAATAAATTTCGTCCCGAAATTTTAAGCAGTTGGAGGTGTTGACGTATCTTCTGGAAATAAATGCGGGTATTTCTTCTTCATCTGATCTTCTCGTTCCCAGGTGAATTCGGGTCCTCTACGAGCATTCCATCGAACCTTAACAATTGGTATCTTGTTTTGCTTAAGTCTTTTAACCTCACGATCCATTATTTCGACGGGTTCTTCGATGAATTGAAGTTTTTCGTTGATTTGGATTTCATCTAACGGAATAGTGAGATCTTCTTTAGCAAAACATTTCTTCAAATTCGAGACGTGGAAAGTGTTATGTACAGCCGCGAGTTGTTGAGGTAACTCAAGTCGGTAAGCTACTGGTCCGACACGATCAATAATCTTGAATGCTCCGATATACCTTGGATTTAATTTCCCTCGTTTACCAAATCGAACAACACTTTTCCAAGGAGCAACTTTAAGCATGACTATCTCTCCAATTTCAAATTCTATATCTTTTCTTTTAATGTCAGCGTAGCTCTTTTGTCGACTTTGGGCGGTTTTCAACCGTTGTTGAATTTGGATGATCTTCTCGGTAGTTTCTTGTATTATCTTCGGACCCGTAATCTGTCTATCCCCCACTTCACTCCAACAAATCGGAGACCTGCACTTTCTACCATAAAATGCTTCAAACGGCGCCATCTCAATGCTTGAATGGTAGCTGTTGTTGTAGAAAAATTCTGCTAACGGTAGATGTCGATCCCAACTATTTCCGAAATCAATAACACATGCTCGTAGCATGTCTTCAAGCGTTTGTATTGTCCTTTCGCTCTGCCCATCAGTTTGTGGATGATAGGCAGTACTCATGTCTAGACGAGTTCCTAATGCTTGCTGTAATGTCTGCCAGAATCTTGAAATAAATCTGCCATCCCTATCAAAGATAATAGAGATTGGTATTCCATGTCTGGAGACGACTTCCTTCAAATACAGTCGTGCTAACTTCTCCATCTTGTCATCTTCTCTTATTGGCAGGAAGTGTGCTGATTTGGTGAGACGATCAACTATTACCCAAATAGTATCAAAACCACTTGCAGTCCTTGGCAATTTAGTGATGAAATCCATGGTAATGTTTTCCCATTTCCATTCTGGGATTTTGGGTTGTTGAAGTAGACCTGATGATTTCTGATGCTCAGCTTTGACCTTAGAACACGTCAAACATTCTCCTACGTATTTAGCAACATCGGCTTTCATACCCGGCCACCAAAAATGTTTCTTGAGATCCTTGTACATCTTCTCCGTTTCAGGATGTATTGAGTATCTGGTTTTATGAGCTTCTCTAAGTACCATTTCTCTCATATCTCCAAATTTTGGTACCCAAATCCTTTCAGCCCTATACCGGGTTCCGTCTTCCCGAATATTAAGATGCTTCTCCGATCCTTTGGGTATTTCATCCTTTAAATTTTCCCCTTTTAAAACTCCTTGTTGCGCCTCCTTTATTTGAGTAGTAAGGTTACTGTGAATCATTATATTCATAGATTTTACTCGAATGGGTTCTCTGTCCTTCCTGCTCAAGGCGTCGGCTACCACATTTGCCTTCCCCGGGTGGTAACGAATCTCAAAGTCGTAATCATTCAACAATTCAATCCACTTACGCTGCCTCATATTCAATTGTTTCTGATTAAATATGTGTTGAAGACTTTTGTGGTCGGTATATATAATACTCTTGACCCCATATAAGTAGTGCCTCCAAGTCTTTAATGCAAAAACAACCGCGCCTAATTCTAAATCATGCGTCGTATAATTTTGTTCGTGAATCTTCAATTGTCTAGACGCATAAGCAATCACCTTCGTTCGTTGCATTAATACACAACCGAGACCTTGCTTTGATGCATCACAATAAATCACAAAATCATCATTCCCTTCAGTCAATGACAATATAGGTGCCGTAGTTAGCTTTTTCTTCAATAACTGAAACGCTTTCTCTTGTTCATCCTTCCATTCAAATTTCTTCCCTTTATGAGTTAATGCAGTCAAGGGTTTTGCTATTCTGGAAAAGTCTTGGATGAACCTTCTGTAGTAACCAGCTAGTCCTAAAAACTGGCGTATGTGTTTCGGAGTTTTCGGGGTTTCCCACTTTTCAACAGTTTCTATCTTTGCCGGATCCACCTTAATACCTTCTTTGTTCACTATGTGACCGAGGAATTGAACTTCTTCCAACCAAAATGCACACTTTGAAAACTTAGCGTACAATTCTTCCTTCCTCAATACTTCTAACACCTTTCTCAAATGTTCACCGTGTTCTTGGTCATTCTTTGAGTAAATAAGTATGTCATCAATGAAAACAATGACAAACTTGTCAAGGTATGGTCCACACACTCGGTTCATAAGGTCCATGAACACAGCTGGTGCATTAGTTAAACCAAACGGCATGACCATAAACTCGTAATGACCGTAACGTGTTCTGAAAGCAGTCTTTGGAATATCATCTTCTTTCACCCGCATTTGATGATACCCGGAACGTAAGTCAATCTTTGAATAAACAGACGAGCCTTGTAGTTGATCAAATAAGTCGTCGATTCTCGGTAGTGGGTAGCGGTTCTTGATGGTAAGTTTGTTCAACTCTCGGTAGTCGATACACAACCTGAATGTACCATCTTTCTTCTTGACAAACAAAACAGGAGCTCCCCACGGTGATGTGCTTGGTCGAATGAAACCACGCTCAAAAAGTTCTTGTAATTGGCTTTGCAGTTCTTTCATCTCGCTGGGTGCGAGTCTGTAAGGAGCACGAGCTATTGGTGCAGCTTCTGGTACAAGATCTATTTGAAATTCAACGGATCGATGTGGGGGTAATCCCGGTAATTCTTTCAGAAATACATCGGGAAATTCTTTTGCGATAGGAACATCATCGATGCTCTTTTCTTCAGTTTGTACTTTCTCGACGTGTGCTAGAACAGCATAGCAACCTTTTCTTATTAGTTTTTGTGCCTTCAAATTACTAATAAGATGTAGCTTCGTGTTGCCCTTTTCTCCGTACACCATTAAGGGTTTTCCTTTTTCTCGTATAATGCGAATTGCATTTTTGTAACAAACGATCTCTGCTTTCACTTCTTTCAACCAGTCCATACCGATTATCACATCAAAACTCCCTAACTCTACTGGTATCAAGTCAATCTTAAATGTTTCGCTAACCAGTTTAATTTCTCGATTCCGACATATATTATCTGCTGAAATTAATTTACCATTTGCTAATTCGAGTAAAAATTTACTATCCAAAGGCGTCAATGGACAACTTAATTTAGCACAAAAATCTCTACTCATATAGCTTCTATCCGCACCCGAATCAAATAAAACGTAAGCAGATTTATTGTCAATAAGAAACGTACCCGTAACAAGCTCCGGGTCTTCCTGTGCCTCTGCCACATTAATATTGAAAACTCTTCCGCGGCCTTGTCCATTCGTGTTCTCCTGATTCGGGAAATTTCTAATAATGTGGCCCGGTTTTCCACATTTATAACAAACTACATTGGCATAACTTGCTTCGACACTACTTGCTCCGCCATTACTCGTTCCGACACCATTTGTTCCTTTCGTTCTGTTAACCCCTGGTCCGTAGACCTCACACTTCGCCGCGCTATGACCATTTATTTTACACTTGTTGCAAAATTTGGTGCAGAACCCCGAGTGATACTTTTCACACCTTTGGCATAGCTGCTTCTGATTGTTGTTGTTGTTGCGGTTATTATTGTTGTTGGGATGATTGTTGTAGTTGCTGTTGTTGTTGTTGTTGTTGGGCCGTTTGTTGTAGTTGCGATTGATGTTGCGATTGTTGGGATAGTTGTTGCGATTATTGTTGTAATTGCTGTTGTTGTTGTATTGGTGATTCTTATCACCGTTTTGTCCCACTTTCTTTTGACTTGCTTCACATTGGCCTCTTCAGCAGTCTGTTCATTAATTCTTTCTTCAATCTGGTTCACTAGTTTGTGAGCCATTCTACATGCCTGTTGTATAGAGGCGGGCTCGTGTGAACTTATATCTTCTTGGATTCTTTCCGGTAATCCTTTCACAAACGCGTCGATCTTCTCTTCCTCATCTTCGAACGCTCCCGGACACAATAGGCATAATTCTGTGAATCGTCTTTCGTACGTGGTAATATCAAATCCTTGGGTTCGTAACCCTCTAAGTTCTGTCTTGAGCTTATTGACCTCGGTTCTGGGACGGTACTTCTCGTTCATCAAGTGCTTGAATGCTGACCACGGTAGTGCGTAAGCATCATCTTGTCCCACTTGCTCTAGATAGGTATTCCACCATGTTAACGCATAACCTGTGAAGGTATGCGTAGCGTACTTCACTTTGTCCTCTTCAGTACACTTACTTATGGCAAACACCGATTCGACCTTCTCGGTCCACCGTTTCAATCCGATCGGTCCTTCGGTTCCATCAAATTCCAAAGGTTTGCAGGCAGTGAATTCTTTGTAGGTGCATCCTACACGATTTCCTGTACTGCTAGATCCAAGGTTATTGTTGGTATGTAGCGCAGCCTGTACTGCGACTATGTTTGAAGCAAGAAAGGCACGAAATTCCTCTTCGCTCATATTCAAGGTGTGTCGAGTAGTCGGTGCCATTTCCTTCAAAATAGTCAAATGAAACGAGTTAATCATATAGAATATCAAGAGTAGTCAATAGTATTTCGTAGCGTAATATGAACTTATTTATAAAAGCTCTTTCTTCATATTAGCGTTTTATACTCTTCAATTCGGGTAGTACCTACCCGTTAAGTTCTTACTTAGTAGCTAACATACCATTTCAACTACTACAATTCTATATGAAAAACTAATCACAAAAAAAAAAAAAAATCATATTCAAACCTTTATACAATAACTTGCAAACTTACAATACCGCTTTTTTTTTTACATATAGCATGAAATATAGCACATAAAACTTTGATACAAAGTAGTTGCGAAGATAATTCTAGTTAATAAATAAGGCGTTCAGCAAAAGTAATAAAGACACGTAATTCATACGTCCAGAAACAAGTCATGCATTCTGGTTTTACTAATACCACTTCCCATCCTTGGTTTTGTGAAACATAACCGTTGTGACCGATAGTAAGACAATGTGTTGTAACGTCGTCAAAAGGATGAAGGTTACGTAATGACCAACAGTCTCGTAATAACCTAAAAACCTCATTTCTTACCCCAATTACCGACTCCGTCACTTGTGGGAACGTTTTGTTTAATAGTTGTAGCGCGATGTTCTTGTTCTCACTTTGGTGAGAAGCGAACATTACTAACCCGTAAGCATAACATGCTTCTTTATGTTGCATGTTAGCCGCTTTTTCTAAATCACGAAGTCCTATATTCGGATATATTGAGTCAAAATAATTTCTTAACCCGTTGCGTAAAATAGCATTTGGGTTCCCCGCAATATATGCGTCAAAGTAAACACATTGTAACTTATGGATTTCCCAATGTGATATCCCCCATCTTTAGAACGAAAGCCTTTTATAAATCAAGACATTCTTGGAACGTTCTTCGAATGTCTTACAAATGGATCTCGCCTTAAATAGTTGTGCCGAGGAATTCTGACCGACTCTAGACAAGATTTCATCAATCATGTCTCCGGGTAGGTCTCTTAAAATATTGGGTTGTCTATCTATTTTGTGTTTTTATACTGTAAAATAGACAAGAGTTAGATTCATAAAAAAAATACTTATTAATACAAGCAATTTTTACATATATCATAAAGCATAAGCACACTATATTACATATATTACACCACACGAATACAACTATCTTATTCCGACTCGCTCGTTTCTTCTTCTTCGGTTTTGGTTCGTTTTGCCAAGTTTCTAGGGATATATGATGTTCCCCTAATACGAGCCATCATTTTCCACATTGGTTTAGAAAAACCTGGTGGTTTAGAGGTTCCCGGGTTATTGTCACAACTTAAGAAATACGGGTGTTGACGATACATATAAAGTTCATCGGGTTTGGAATCAAATTTCTCTATTTTTATGCCCTTTCCCTTATTGTTCTCTTTTGACTTATTAAATTGTGTTGGGGTAATTTCTATAACATCATCGGAATCCTTGTCGGGATCCGATTCATCGGAGAATTGGTAATCCTCCCAATACTTTGCTTCCTTGGCGGAAACACCATTGACCATAATTAACTTTGGTCGGTTGGTTGAGGATTTTCTTCTACTTAACCGTTTTATTATTTCCCCCACTGGTTCTATTTCTTCTTCCGGTTCCGATTCTTCTTCCGGTTCCGATTCTTCTTCCGGTTCCGATTCTTCTTCCGGTTCTGACTCTTCTTCCGGTTCCTCTTCGGGAACTTGTGAATCAGTCCACGAATCATTCCAATTTATATTTGACTCTTCATTATTATTAGGTGAGTCAATGGGACTAGTTCTAGAGGTAGACATCTATCACATAATATCAAACGCGTTAAGAGATTAATATATCGCATAATATTCACATGTTAAAAATATATAGTTTCCAACAAAATTTGTTAAGCAATCATTTTTCAAGTAAACACGGTCGAAGTCCAGACTCACTAATGCATCCTAACAAACTCGATAAGACACACTAATGCAAAATTCTGGTTCTCTAAGACCAACGCTCGGATACCAACTGAAATGTCCAGTTCATATTGATTATAAACGTTCCATATTAATTGATTTCGTTGCGAGGTTTTGACCTCTATATGAGACGTTTTTCAAAGACTGCATTCATTTTTAAAACAACCATAACCTTTATTTTATCAATAAAGGTTTCAAAACATTACGTAGATTATCAAATAATGATAATCTAAAATATACTGTTTACACACGACCATTAAATAATGGTTTACAATAGAAATATATTACATCGACATATGTTTCTTGAATGCAGTTTTTACATAATATCATACAAACATGGACTCCAAATCTTGTCCTTATTTTAGTATGCAACAGCGGAAGCTCTTAATATTCACCTGAGAATAAACATGTTTTAAACGTCAACAAAAATGTTGGTGAGTTATAGGTTTAACCTATATATATCAAATCGTAACAATAGACCACAAGATTTCATATTTCAATATACATCCCATACATAGAGATAAAAATCATTCATATGGTGAACACTGGGTAACCGACATTAACAAGATGCATATATAAGAATATCCCCATCATTCCGGGACACCCTTCGGATATGATATAAATTTCGAAGTACTAAAGCATCCGGTACTTTGGATGAGGTTTGTTAGGCCCAATAGATCTATCTTTAGGATTCGCGTCAATTAGGGTGTCTGTTCACTAATTCTTAGATTACCAGACTTAATAAAAAGGGGCATATTCGATTTCGATAATTCAACCATAGAATGTAGTTTCACGTACTTGTGTCTATTTTGTAAATCATTTATAAAACCTGCATGTATTCTCATCCCAAAAATATTAGATTTTAAAAGTGGGACTATAACTCACTTTCACAGATTTTTACTTCGTCGGGAAGTAAGACTTGGCCACTGGTCGATTCACGAACCTATAACAAATATGTACATATATATCAAAGTATATTCAAAATATATTTACAACACTTTTAACACATTTTGATGTTTTAAGTTTATTAAGTCAGCTGTCCTCGTTAGTAACCTACAACTAGTTGTCCAACGTTAGATGTACAGAAAAAAATTGATATATATTATCTTGAATCAATCCACGACCCAGTGTATACACGTCTCAGGCTAGATCACAACTCAAAATATATATATTTTTGGAATCAACCTCAACCCTATATAGCTAACTCCCACATTACTGCATATAGAGTGTCTATGGTTGTTCCAAATAATATATACACACGGGTCGATATGATATGTCAAAACATTTGCATACGTGTCTATGGTATCCCAAGATTACATAATATATTAGAATACATGTATAATACAATATAAGTTAGCTAGGATATGATTAATATAGATTTGTTACCAATTTTCACGTTGCTAGAGCAAGAAAAATTATCCAATCTTGTTTTACCCATAACTTCTTCATTTTAAATCCGTTTTGAGTGAATCAAATTGCTATGGTTTCATATTGAACTCTATTTTATGAATCTAAAAGAAAAATTATAGGTTTATAGTCGGAAATATAAGTTACAAGTCGTTTTTGTAAAGGTAGTCATTTCAGTCGAAAGAACGACGTCTAGATGACCATTTTAGAAAACATACTTCCACTTTGAGTTTAACCATGATTTTTGGATATAGTTTCATGTTCATAAGAAAAATCATTTTCCCAGAAGAACAACTTTTAAATCAAAGTTTATCATAGTTTTTAATTAACTAACCCAAAACAGCCCGCAGTGTTACTACGACGGCGTAAATCCGATTTTACGGTGTTTTTCGTGTTTCCAGGTTTTAAATCATTAAGTTAGCATATCATATAGATATAGAACATGTGTTTAGTTGATTTTAAAAGTCAAGTTAGAAGGATTAACTTTTGTTTGCGAACAAGTTTAGAATTAACTAAACTATGTTCTAGTGATTACAAGTTTAAACCTTCGAATAAGATAGCTTTATATGTATGAATCGAATGATGTTATGAACATCATTACTACCTCAAGTTTTCTGGATAAAGCTACTGGAAATGAGAAAAATGGATCTAGCTTCAAAGGATCCTTGGATGGCTTGAAAGTTCTTGAAGCAGAATCATGACACGAAAAGAGTTCAAGTAAGATTTTCACTCGAAATAAGATTGTTATAGCTATAGAAATTGAATCAAAGTTTGAATATGAGTATTACCTTGTATTAGAAAGATATCTTACTGTAAATAATAAAGATTTCTTGAGGTTGGATGATCACTCTACAAGATTGGAAGTAAGCTAGCAAACTTGGAAGTATTCTTGATTTTATGAAACTAGAACTTGTAGAATTTATGAAGAACACTTAGAACTTGAAGATAGAACTTGAGAGAGATCAATTAAATGAAGAAAATTGAAGAATGAAAGTGTTTGTAGGTGTTTTTGGTCGTTGGTGTATGGATTAGATATAAAGGATATGTAATGTTGTTTTCATGTGAATAAGTCATGAATGATTACTCATATTTTTGTAATTTTATGAGATATTTCATGCTAGTTGCCAAATGATGGTTCCCACATGTGTTAAGTGACTCACATGGGCTGCTAAGAGCTGATCATTAGAGTGTATATACCAATAGTACATACATCTAAAAGCTGTGTATTGTACGAGTACGAATACGGGTGCATACGAGTAGAATTGTTGATGAAACTGAACGAGGATGTAATTGTAAGCATTTTTGTTAAGTAGAAGTATTTTGATAAGTGTCTTGAAGTCTTTCAAAAGTGTATGAATACATATTAAAACACTACATGTATATACATTTTAACTGAGTCGTTAAGTCATCGTTAGTCATTACATGTAAGTGTTGTTTTGAAACCTTTAGGTTAACGATCTTGTTAAATGTTGTTAACCCAATGTTTATAATATCAAATGAGATTTTAAATTATTATATTATCATGATATTATCATGATATTATGATGTACGAATATCTCTTAATATGATATATATATATATATATATATATATATATATATATATATATATATATATATATATATATATATATATATATATATATATGTATATACATTAAATGTCGTTACAACGATAATCGTTACATATATGTCTCGTTTCAAAATCATTAAGCTAGTAGTCTTGTTTTTACATATGTAGTTCATTATTAATATATTTAATGATATGTTTACTTATCATAATATCATGTTAACTATATATATAACCATATATATGTCATCATATAGTTTTTACAAGTTTTAACGTTCGTGAATCACCGGTCAACTTGGGTGGTCAATTGTCTATATGAAACCTATTTCAATTAATCAAGTATTAACAAGTTTGATTGCTTAATATGTTGGAAACACTTAATCATGTAAATAACAATTTCATTTAATATATATATAAACATGGAAAAGTTCGGGTCACTACATTGGAAACCAATTATTGTAAAATTTCAAAAACGTTTATCGGAGTGGAAATCTAGAGCTTTATCTTTTGGTGGAAGATTGACTCTCGTGAAAGCGGTTCTAAATAGCCTTCCATTGTATTTTTTCTCAATCTATCGTGTCCCGTCGGGTGTTGTCAAAGATTTGGAGAGAGTGAGGAAAAACTTCTTTTGGGGCGGGTCAAACGGGGAAAAAAAACTATCATGGGTAAAATGGGAAAATGTGTGTTTGCCTTTCGAGGAGGGTGGTCTAAATATTGGATCACTTGATTCGAAAAACCTTGCTTTACTTGGGAAATGGCGATGGTGTTTCCTCATCGAACCCCATTCACTATGGGTCCGAGTTATCTCAAGTCTCTATGGCTCGAATGGTGGATTTGGTGTTGGTTCTATCCGTCCCAATTCCCCTTCACGTGGTGTTTGGTTTGATATAATTTCTGCAGGTCACAAGTTAGAGGACATGGGAATTCCTTACAGCAGCTTCTTCACAAAAGTTGTTGGTAATGGTTCTGATACATTTTTCTGGACCGACACATGGTTGCTGCCGATCACTCTAAAGCAGCGTTTCAAGCGTCTGTATCACCTGGAAGCTGAGAAGAACTCAAAAGTGTGCAGCAGGATTCTGTTTACAAACACAGGTCACGAAGGGATTTGGAATTGGAGCCGAGACCCATCGGGTCGTGCACTTGATGAATTGACGGAACTTACAAAATTAATTAACGACTTTGTTTTTGATAGCAGCGGTAATGACTTTTGGAGATGGAATTTGGCTACAAGTGGCAAGTTTTCAACAAAAAAATTGCATTCGATAATTGAAGAAAAGGTAAACGAGGGGAGGTCTTTGCACATCGAAACAAAACGAAATTACCTCGTTCCAAAAAAGGTGGAAGTTTTCATTTGGAAAGCGAGGCTTAAGAGATTAACGGTTCGAGAAGAATTGGACAAAAGAGGTTTGGATCTTTATTCGATTCTATGTCCTTTATGCGATAGTAGTATCGAGCAAGGTTGCAAAAGACGCGAGACGGGGTCGAGACGGTCGGGTCCTAAAAGGGTCGAGACGGTCGAGACGGGGTCGAGACGGAGGTCTAGACGGATGTTGACTAACGTTGACTTTTAAATAAAAATGTTATATATTATATATATATATATATATATATATATATATATATATATATATATATATATATATATATATATATATATATATATATATATATATATATATTGTACATTACATTATTCCAAACATAAACATTTCACACATGTTTAAATACTTCAACATTTCAAACATAAAAAAAAAAACCCTAACTAATAGCACAACGTTTAATATTAAAAAAAAAAAAAAAAAAAAACTTGAAAAAAATCAGAAAAACCCGTTTTTTCCCGTCTCGGACCGTGTTTGACCGTCTTTTGACCGTTTTTTGGCCGATTTCCATTTTTTCAAACGTTTTATGTATAAATGGGACGGGGCACTCCAAAATCCGTCTACACCCCCGTCTACACCCCCGTTTTTTCCGTTTTTTACAACACTGGTATCGAGTCGGTTGAACACTCCTTAATTCTTTGCAAGCACGTGATCGAAGTATGGGATAGGGTTTTTAAATGGTGGGGGTTCTCTCATGTCTCAAATCTTAACATGAGTGAAGTCTTCATCGGGCAATCTCCTTATCCTCTATCTTCGTCACAATCTATGGCATGGCAAGCGGTTGAGTGGGTAACCGGTTACCTCATATGGAAGAATATGAACCAAAAAACTTTCAAAAATAAATCGTGGAGTACTCCAATGGCCCTAAACGAGATACAAGTTAAATTGTATGAGTGGATTTCGAGAAGAATTCGCGGAAGATCGATTGATTGGTTATCGTGGCTATCAAGTCCAAAGTCGTGTTTTTAATTTTGTATAGTCGAGTCTTTCATTTCTTTCATATGTGTATTCTAGTCCCTCATGGATGCTCACTCATCATCCATTCGTGAAATGTAGAAAGTCGTGTATCAAATTTAAAGACACAGTGTAACTTTACTTCGTGATTAATAAAGTTTTGCTTTTCAAAAAAAAAAAAAAAACACCAAGTGAGCCGTAGCTCCTCGCTGACGTAATGTTGACGTAAGCAGTAAGTTACTTGGACTTGTTTGATATTTTTTTTCAAGGAAGCCTTGAGTTTTTCTACCCACTTCAATTAATTTATTTGCTTCTATTTTTTTTTCTCTTGTTTGTCTATCGAAATTAGAAATTATTCTCCAGATGTCACGCGAGGGCTCCTACCTTGTTATAACTACATATTGAAAACTAATTTTTCTAGATTCGTCATGGTTTGTACTATTTATGTTATCTTTATTTAATTTTTTTAACGCTAGTATTTGGAACTACTGGCAGGAAATAACCCATCCACCTGATCATTTAATCAAATTTATATCCTCCTTAATTAAAATTAATAGATTAAAATTTGGGCCTAGTATATGAGTATGGATGTTCTAAAGAAAACTTTCATTGATTTGGGTTCAGGTTATGGGCTACATAATGGGCCAGCCTTCATCTATTACCAACAACATATATGCCCCGTACTATTTCGCTGTATAAGTTGCACTTTTGGTTTTGTAGATATGTATTTGAAAATTAAAAGATTTCGTTACTTAAGAAAAAGTGTCATATACTGTTTCACTGTAGTTTATGGGCTACTCAAGGATCATATAATTTTTTTGTCCTGATGTCGGCCATATATTTAAAAAAAAATACTATTGTAGATCATAAACTTTGAAAAAGTGTGTTAATGTAAACGCACTTAACTTGTTAACCTGCAGTTAAGAGAACACGATGAGCAAAATTTTTCAAAGTGAAAATTGATAAAATTGATCCTCAAAATTGATTGAAACACGATCCTTGAGCAACGATAAACAAATTTTGTGAAGATTTTGGATTCAAAACATCAACAAAATCGAGTTATGAGTTTTTTTTTCTTTAAAAAAATCGTTACTAAAATCGACCCATTTCTCATATTTGGTTAGGTGTTTGTGAAATCCATCAATGGGCTTATGTTTATAATGATCTACCGCAGCTAACTACAAATTTTGATGAGTTTTGGTCAAGTTTTGAGGTGTTTTCGATTTGCACCACCATAAACCGCCATGGACCACCATAGCTTCTGCCGGATTTTGTTCTTGAAGATGAAGATGAAGATGACCGGTTTAGCAGGTAACCGGTTACCTTTTGTTTACATTAGCACACTTTTCCAAAGTATATAACTTACAGTAGTATTTTTTTTTTTTTTTATGGCCGACATCGAGACAAAAAAAAAGTATATGACACTTGAGTAACCTTAACCCTTACTTATTTTACTTCTGTTTTCATCAATTAGTTATAGTGGAATAAGTATACGAGTCAATACTTAACAAAACCAAAGACATAAAAGAGTCAGCATTGTTCGAATAAATTTTCCAACTAATGTTACGGTGGAAAAAACATAATTTTTAATAACTGCTATGTAAAAGTCCACAATAATCACTTTGTACAACCTATTAATGCAATTTAATGACAATTCTAAAGGCTCTCATAAAAATAATTTATTCTAGAATTGTTTTTTTTTTTTTCAAATAGGAACAAATGTGGTGAAAAAGATAGAAGAATAAGAAAAGTATAATTACGTCGCTAGTCCATAACTCTTGAAAATTATATGCTTCGTCCCTGTGATTTTAAGTTCAAACGAAGGTGGCCCTTGTGGTCTTGGTAAAATTATGTCGCTAGTCCATAACTCTTATATTACGTCCATGTGGTACTCGGTACGACATAATTGTAATTTGTCAAATTTTCTTGAATTTGCCTCTCCTTATAATGTAAGCTACATCATTTTATAATTTATAAATAATTAAATTTTTATTGTTTATATTATTATGAGACTTGCATAACAAATAAAAAGTATAATAACAAAAAGAAACATAAATAACCTTTAACCATCTATTTTTATATTTTATAGCAAATAGCAATAGCAACATTTTTTATTATTATTTTTTCTAATACCCTAGTAATTGTGCCATTATATATTTTTCAATTCAATTACTCCGTATTCAATTATTTAATTATATTTGTGACGACGTAGGGTTTAGCCCAATTAGGGTCTACACAATTAACTTGGGCCCCAAGTCAATTAACCCTAATTCCCATCTATAAATATGGGGCAAAACCTACATCAAGTTCACAATCTCCCAATCGCATACAACTCTTACTCTCTCAATGAAAGTACCACCTCATACGATCATTCAACGCCGCCACCGCAAGTCCGCAACGCACACGGCAGTTATCGCCGGATCTTCTCCACGATCGTCTTCACGATCGCAACTCTAGGGTTTTTACCTACGGGTCTTGTAGGGTTTTTTCTCCCTTTGCCGTCGATAGGGTCCGACTATCGACCGTCGGGCAATTTGTTGGCCACCCTCCCGAGATCATCATCTCGGGTACGGGTTATTCACGGTAACCGGACCGGAGATCAACGACGTTGACGCCTAAAAAAAACCCTTTCGCATTGCTGTTCGTGTGTAGGTTTTCCCTTGGAAAAAAATATGCATGAACATTTGGCGCCATCCGTGGGACACGACGCATTATGTCTCGTATTTCTACCGTCTATCGTTCGGTTTGAGAAGGTTTGTCTTTTCTTATTGAGCTTTTAATTCGTTATATGCGGTTTAAGTACATGAATATTTAGCGCAGATGTTCGCGCGCTTGCGCAACTGTCCACGCGCTTTTGTCCAGGTTACGCACACTTTGCGCACAGTTGTCCGCGACTTTAGACGCAATTTTCATGCGGTTTTACGCATGGTAGTTCACGCGGTTTCCCTGCGCACTCTGCATGCGGTTCTTTGCGCATCTGTTCGCGGGTTTACGCACAGTTGTTTGCGCAGGCTCATGTGAAGTTATTTTCCGCAGCATAATGAGAAGTTCGATACGATACTTGATAAAAATATCATACCGAACTTGGGGGACTTGACGACGTAGGGTTTAGCCCAATTAGGGTCTACACAATTAACTTGGGCCCCAAGTCAATTAACCCTAATTCCCATCTATAAATATGGGGCAAAACCTACATCAAGTTCACAATCTCCCAATCGCATACAACTCTTACTCTCTCAATGAAAGTACCACCTCATACGATCATTCAACGCCGCCACCGCAAGTCCACAACGCACACGGCAGTTATCGCCGGATCTTCTCCACGATCGTCTTCACGATCGCAACTCTAGGGTTTTTACCTACGGGTCTTGTAGGGTTTTTTCTCCCTTTGCCGTCGATAGGGTCCGACTATCGACCGTCGGGCAATTTGTTGGCCACCCTCCCGAGATCATCATCTCGGGTACTGGTTATTCACGATAACCGGACCGGAGATCAACGACGTTGACGCTTAAAAAAAACCCTTTCGCATTGCTGTTCGTGTGTAGGTTTTCCCTTGGAAAAAAATATGCATGAACAATTTGATATATAACGAACCAAATACAAATTTTGGTACTATCCCACTGAGAATGGTTTGAAACTTTGAATTCTGTGGAAACTCAGGATAAAGATGTAGTGTGTTATAATTGAAAGAAAAAAGCGAAATACGCTGCTGAATTTTTGTTGGGTGTTCGTCGCTTAAACATCTTCACATTCGTACCATGGAACTCTAAGTAAAGGTGACTCGACTCCTCATCTTCTTCATCTGGTAATCTTCAACAGTCATCCTGCAACTTAATCTTCGTTTTGGTTGTTTTTCTTTCTAGTTTATTTATTTTACTGTATTCTTCATTGCATCATGCCTCACATCCCCTTATCCCCTTTCACTCCCTCTCAATTCAATCCCTCAGAATCGTCTGTTTCGATCTAACCCTAATGATAATCACAACATCTCTTACCAACCGATCAATGAAGGTGTGTGGGTCAAGTTTGATCGAAATAAACAGAAAACAATACCTACAAACCCTAACCCAAATTCTCATTACCTGCAAAATAAATCAGCCCATTTTGGCAGGCACAACCCGATCCCCAATTCTAACAATCCTAGGATGAACACGTCCTCCTACCAGATCTATAATAATTTCAAACAACGTGAATCATCTGTTAATCTCATCAAAAAGTTTGGAAACCCTAAATATGATTCGACAAAGCCTGACTCTAAACAGCCTACTGAACAGATTGATAAATCCAGGATAACCTCTTATCTCTTCAACAATTTCCCTGACGATTGGTGTTCTATCGACTTCTGGGATATTTTCAAAAAATATGGCAACATTCATGAGGTTTATATCCCTAAGAAGAGGCTAAAAAACGGAAGAAAATTCGGGTTTGTTAGATATCTAGATGTCCCCGATTATCATAAAGAATCCCTTGCAAGACGGTTAAATCTAATTGTGATCGGTGACCATCTGATTAAGGTATACAAAGCACACGATTCCGATATTAAGAAGCAAGATGGTTATCAGCAGGCTACTAAATCAGCCCGAGGTATAAATGTTAAAACAGCATCCTCTTCTTCGATTGATGGCAGAAATTTCAGAGACGTGATCCTCAACAGACAGGCTTCAAACAATAATATTCCATCGGTTAAGGTAAATTCTAATTTCGAACTCATTCAAATACTTGGACAAGTCGTTATTGCTAAAGTCAGAGGTCTTGAATATCTTGAATACTTAAGTGAAATCTGCGAAAGTGAAAACCTTAGTGGTTTTACAATTAAATACTTAGGTGGTCATGATTTAATGCTTATCTTTGAGGAATCTAATCCGGCCCTTGATTTGATAAACAACTCGGAACATCCTCTTTGGAAATGGCTTGAGGACATTAACCCATGGGATCCCGAGGTTTATAAATCCTCTGGTAGACTTGCTTTTGTTAATATCTATGGGGTTCCTATCACTTGTTGGTTAGAATCCACTTTCATCGATATCGCAAAAAATTGGGGAGAGGTAATCGAAACAATTAACTGCTCGATCATCAATGAAAACAATCAAGACTTATCCCACGGTTCGGTTATTGTCAAAACAAATAACTTCTCTCCGATAAATGGCTAAGCGATTGTCAATCCAGGGGACACCAATCAATCTATGGTTTATGTCACTGAAGTCTAAAACTTTTCTATGTTTAATTTATATGGTGATATTGACAACTCCTCAAATTGGGAAGATGATAGCCTCTCGGATGATCAAATTTCTGATGTAGAATCACATTTAGATTGTGACAACATTGTGGAAGGAGTTGGCAAAAAATTTACTCATGCTTCTTATCATAGCACGGATCATGCAACCTCACCCGAAAAACACACTTCAACTAACTCCTCTAAATGCATGGATACTTTAAACCTTCAAGACAACAATTGTAACCAACATCACAAATCACCAGGTCCACCGAGTTCACATAATTTGTCTGAACCTCATGTAATTCCCGACATTAATTACCCACCACAAGTGCCGTGTCCAACAACTGAATCCGAAGTACCTGAACCACCCCCCATTCCTGCTTTCAATGGACAGGAAACATATACCTCCACCCCAAAACCACAGTATACCGATTTTAACTCAACAAGTCCCACTGTTACACCACAACCTGCCTCTACCGAACCCAGCCCACTGTTACATCAGCCCGTTTCTGAAATGGATTCACCTAGGCCCAATTACGTGAATCAGCCCATCATTAATTCTTCACAACATGCTTCTGAATACTTAAATCATGATGTCAGCAGAAATAAGGACGATGTCCTTGAACATAATACCCCTCACAATATCATATAAGATCCCTCTAAAACACCTTTAACCCCCCAATCAAACTCCCCGATTAATTTTATGCCCGCACCAAACGGCATTCAACAAGACACCTCCTATCCTTTCGACCTAGATACCTTACTTTTTACCGGCAACAAGATATCAAAAAAATAATAATAATAACGCCAATACTGTTGTCAATCCTATTCCCAAATCGAAAAACACTGCTCATTCTTTCAAAGGGGTTTGTAGAGATGACTCCTCCAATATTTCTCACGGAACTTCTCACATCCAAGATATAAAAAGACCAAGATCCAATATGCTTTATATTAAACATCTTGCTAGAAGTGGACAAAAACTAAGAATTTCACAATTGGCTAAGCGTTGTAAACCATCCTCTCATGCGGGAGGTAGCACATCAGGTTACTCTAGAGGCTCCTTTAATGGCACGGGAGGTAACAAAAACATGAATAAAGTGGGCACCTCTACTAGTAACAGCTTGGACACAAACGAATTCGGGAAATGTATCGGGATCCGCCGCAACATCCATTGAATCCACCCTCCGTTGCATCGTAATATGTAAGTTTTCTCATGTGTACGATTTCTTAAAATATTCGGGGTATTGGGCAAATGGGTAAAATAAGTTGGCTTAATCGTATATGCATTAAAGAAAAACCAACAATTCTAGGTCTACAGGAAACTAAATGCGAACAATCACGTGATAATTTCATTGAGTCTTTCTGGGGAAATCCTGACTTTAAATTCGTCCAAAAAGATTCGGTTGGTGCTTCTGGCGGTATTTTAACTATTTGGGATACCAATATATTTTCGTTTAAGTATGCTATTGAAGGAGAATTCTTCTTAGCAATCTGCGGATCATGGGTGGGTTACGATTCTGAAATTGCTTTCATTAACGTATATGGCCCTCATTCCAATTCGAAAAAACAAAGACTCTGGTCCAAACTTTCTTCCCTCATTAACTCCCTTAACATCCCACACGTTATTTTTGGTGATTTCAATGAAGTTAGGAACAAAACGGAACGTATGAATTCAGAATATAACCAACGTTGGGCTGATAACTTTAATAATTTCATTAACAACCATGGTTTAATCGATCTCCCTCTAGGTGGTAAAAGGTTTACAAGGATATGCGAAAAAACAATGAAGTTTAGTAAACTAGATCGTTTTCTTGTCTCTGACAGCATTTTTCCAATTTAGCCTAACATATCCTCCAAAACTCTCGATCGCGACCTCTCTGACCATTGCCCCATCATCCTTAGAAACAACCCTATCAACTCAGGTCCTAAACCTATCCGCGTATTTAACACATGGCTCGATCTCAAAGATGCCAACACTGTCATAGAAAGAGCATGGGCGATACCTATCATTGGCAATAGACCCGATTGTATCTTTCGCAATAAACTTAAAAATGTTAAATTGGAACTTAAAAAACATAGTAACCAACTTGATAACATTGATTCACAAATCCTTGATCACCTAACTGAATGTAATAATTGGGAACAAACCGCCGAAAACAGACCTTTAACCGAATCGAAAAAACAGAAATGGATCGACAAAAAAATGCATCTTATTGTCAAAGAAAAAAAGAAAACTAACATGCTTAAACAAAAATCAAGAATCAAATGGGCACTCGAGGGAGACGAAAATTCAAAATATTTCCACAACTACATCAAAAGAAGAACAAGCAAAAATAATATCCATGGTATATCTATAAACGGTACATGGTCCGAAGATCCTAACTCTATAAAACAAGAAGCATACTCATATTTCAACAACTTATTCCAATCCAAACATCTCTGCGATGAATGCATATTCGATAACGATACACATCTTGACTATATCACCTCTTTGGATAATCAGCTTCTAGAATCCGAATTTAATGAAAACGAAATATGGAAAGCCATATGTAATTGTGACAGCTCCAAAGCATCTGGCCCAGATGGATTCAATATGAAATTCTTTAAAAAACACTGGGATCTGATCAAAAGCGACCTCATTAAAGCTCTTGATTGGTTCTGGGCCAACTCGGAAATCTCCAAAGGATGTAACGCTTCTTTCTTCACTTTAATCCCAAAAAAACCAAACCCTATCGGTCTAAACGAATATCGCCCAATCTGTTAATAGGTAGCTACTACAAAATTCTCACCAAATTACTTTCCAATCGACTTGCCAAAGTCATCCACAAAGTTATAGGTGTTGAACAAACTGCTTTCCTCAAATGCCGTAACATCCTAGACAGTGTCTTAATTGCAAACAAAATAATTGATGAACTAAAACACAAAAAACAAAAAGGCATAATCTTCAAAGTTGACTTCGAAAAGGCATTTGACTGCATTGAATGGGATTTTCTATTTACAACCATGCAATTCATGGGCTTTGGTTCAAAATGGATTAGCTTCATTCGAGCATGTCTTTCCTCTTCTTCCATCTCCATCTTAATCAATGGCTCACCAACCAGAGAATTCACTCCCGAAAGGGGAATTAGACAAGGTGACCCCATTTCACCGTTTCTATTCATCATCGTCGCCGAAGGTCTTAACATACTTGTCAAAAGAGCATTATCCAATGGTCATTTACAAGGACTAAAAGTTGGACATGACAACCTCGTTATAACACATCTCCAATACGCGGGTGATACAATTTTTTCGGAGAATGGAATAAAAGAAACGCCAAACATATTTCCAAACTCTTAAAGTGTTTTGAAAATATCTCAGGCCTCAAGGTCAATTTCGCAAAAGTAAGCTTTATGGTATTGGAACTTCCATTATCGAAACAGAGCAAATGGCAAGTTACATTAACTGCTCTGCGGGCTCTACCCCTTTCACTTATCTCGGTCTCCCTATCGGTGTACCTACATCACACGCTTCTTCTTGGCATCCAATTATTGAAAAATTCGACAAAAGACTCTCGGATTGGGCTGCCAAATCAATCTCTTTTGGGGGTCGCCTAACGATCATCAAATCCATCTTAAGTAGTATCCCATTATACTACTTCTCCTTATTTCATGCACCAACCGCTATCCTTAAGGTACTTGAATCTAAAAGACGGAAATTTTTCTGGGAGGGCTCTTCAAATGATAACAAAATTAATTGGATTAAATGGGATCAAATAGTTTTACCATATGAAAATGGGGGTTTAAACGTAGGGTCCCTTTTTGCTAAAAACATTTCACTACTATGTAAATGGTGGTGGCTATTTAAAAATGAAGATAAGGCTTTATGGGTTAAAATCATCAAAAGTATTTATGGGCCGGGGGGGGGGGGGGGTTGGACACTAATGTTTTATGCAGGAATTTTTCAGGTCGCACCATCTGGAAAGAGATCATTAAAGCAGGAAAAGTTGCAGACAACTTAGGCTCCTTCTTCACATCTTTGTTTTCAAAGTGCACCGGCAATGGCACATCGATCAGTTTTTGGCATGACATATGGATCGGCTCCGAATGCCTCAAGCCACTATTTCACAGATTATTCATGTTAGAATCCCATAAAGAAGCAAATGTTGCTGAAAGAATATCGCTCTTCAACTCCATCTCGACTGGAAATTGGGAGTGGTCCCGGCATCCCAGTTGAAATGTCCCGTTCTTATTGATTAAAAACGTTCCATATTAATTGATTTCGTTGCGAGGTTTTGACCTCTATATGAGACGTTTTTCAAAGACTGCATTCATTTTTAAAACAAACCATAACCTTTATTTCATAAATAAAGGTTTAAAAAGCTTTACGTAGATTATCAAATAATGATAATCTAAAATATCCTGTTTACACACGACCATTACATAATGGTTTACAATACAAATATGTTACATCGAAATCAGTTTCTTGAATGCAGTTTTTACACAATATCATACAAACATGGACTCCAAATCTTGTCCTTATTTTAGTATGCAACAGCGGAAGCTCTTAATATTCACCTGAGAATAAACATGCTTTAAACGTCAACAAAAATGTTGGTGAGTTATAGGTTTAACCTATATATATATCAAATCGTAACAATAGACCACAAGATTTCATATTTCAATACACATCCCATACATAGAGATAAAAATCATTCATATGGTGAACACCTGGTAACCGACAATAACAAGATGCATATATAAGAATATCCCCATCATTCCGGGACACCCTTCGGATATGATATAAATTTTGAAGTACTAAAGCATCCGGTACTTTGGATGGGGTTTGTTAGGCCCAATAGATCTATCTTTAGGATTCGCGTCAATTAGGGTGTCTGTTCCCTAATTCTTAGATTACCAGACTTAATAAAAAGGGGCATATTCGATTTCGATAATTCAACCATAGAATGTAGTTTCACGTACTTGTGTCTATTTTGTAAATCATTTATAAAACCTGCATGTATTCTCATCCCAAAAATATTAGATTTTAAAAGTGGGACTATAACTCACTTTCACAGATTTTTACTTCGTCGGGAAGTAAGACTTGGCCACTGTTGATTCACGAACCTATAACAATATATACATATATATTAAAGTATGTTCAAAATATATTTACAACACTTTTAATATATTTTGATGTTTTAAGTTTATTAAGTCAGCTGTCCTCGTTAGTAACCTATAACTAGTTGTCCACAGTTAGATGTACAGAAATAAATCGATAAATATTATCTTGAATCAATCCACGACCCAGTGTATACGTATCTCAGTATTGATCACAACTCAAACTATATATATTTTGGAATCAACCTCAACCCTGTATAGCTAACTCCAACATTCACATATAGAGTGTCTATGGTTGTTCCGAAATATATATAGATGTGTCGACATGATAGGTCGAAACATTGTATACGTGTCTATGGTATCTCAAGATTACATAATATACAATACAAGTTGATTAAGTTATGGTTGGAATAGATTTGTTACCAATTTTCACGTAGCTAAAATGAGAAAAATTATCCAATCTTGTTTTACCCATAACTTCTTCATTTTAAATCCGTTTTGAGTGAATCAAATTGCTATGATTTCATATTGAACTCTATTTTATGAATCTAAACAGAAAAAGTATAGGTTTATAGTCGGAAAAATAAGTTACAAGTCGTTTTTGTAAAGGTAGTCATTTCAGTCGAAAGAACGACGTCTAGATGACCATTTTAGAAAACATACTTCCACTTTGAGTTTAACCATAATTTTTGGATATAGTTTCATGTTCATAATAAAAATCATTTTCTCAGAATAACAACTTTTAAATCAAAGTTTATCATAGTTTTTAATTAACTAACCCAAAACAGCCCGCGGTGTTACTACGACGGCGTAAATCCGATTTTACGGTGTTTTTCGTGTTTCCAGGTTTTAAATCATTAAGTTAGCATATCATATAGATATATAACATGTGTTTAGTTGATTTTAAAAGTCAAGTTAGAAGGATTAACTTTTGTTTGCGAACAAGTTTAGAATTAACTAAACTATGTTCTAGTGATTACAAATTTAAACCTTCGAATAAGATAGCTTTATATGTATGAATCGAATGATGTTATGAACATCATTACTACCTTAATTTCCTTGGATAAACCTACTGGAAAAGAGAAAAATGGATCTAGCTTCAATGGATCCTTGGATGGCTCGAAGTTCTTGAAGCAGAATCATGACACGAAAACAAGTTCAAGTAAGATCATCACTTGAAATAAGATTGTTATAGTTATAGAAATTGAACCAAAGTTTGAATATGATTATTACCTTGTATTAGAATGATAACCTACTGTAAGAAACAAAGATTTCTTGAGGTTGGATGATCACCTTACAAGATTGGAAGTGAGCTAGCAAACTTGAAAGTATTCTTGATTTTATGAAACTAGAACTTTTGGAATTTATGAAGAACACTTAGAACTTGAAGATAGAACTTGAGAGAGATCAATTAGATGAAGAAAATTGAAGAATGAAAGTGTTTGTAGGTGTTTTTGGTCGTTGGTGTATGGATTAGATATAAAGGATATGTAATTTTGTTTTCATGTAAATAAGTCATGAATGATTACTCATATTTTTGTAATTTTATGAGATATTTCATGCTAGTTGCCAAATGATGGTTCCCACATGTGTTAGGTGACTCACATGGGCTGCTAAGAGCTAATCATTGGAGTGTATATACCAATAGTACATACATCTAAAAGCTGTGTATTGTACGAGTACGAATACGGGTGCATACGAGTAGAATTGTTGATGAAACTGAACGAGGATGTAATTGTAAGCATTTTTGTTAAGTAGAAGTATTTTGATAAGTGTATTGAAGTCTTTCAAAAGTGTATAAATACATATTAAAACACTACATGTATATACATTTTAACTGAGTCGTTAAGTCATCGTTAGTCGTTACATGTAAGTGTTGTTTTGAAACCTTTAGGTTAACGATCTTGTTAAATGTTGTTAACCCAATGTTTATAATATCAAATGAGATTTTAAATTATTATATTATCATGATATTATCATGTATGAATATCTCTTAATATGATATATATACATTAAATGTCTTTATAACGATAATCGTTACCTATATGTCTCGTTTAAAAATCATTAAGTTAGTAGTCTTATTTTTACATATGTAGTTCATTGTTAATATACTTTATGATATGTTTTCTTATCATAGTATCATGTTAACTATATATATATATCCATATATATGTCATCATATAGTTTTTACAAGTTTTAACGTTCGTGAATCACCGATCAACTTGGGTGGTCAATTGTCTATATGAAACATATTTCAATTAATCAAGTCTTAACAAGTTTGATTGCTTAACATGTTGGAAACATTTAATCATGTAAATATCAATCTCAATTAATATATATAAACATGGAAAAGTTCGGGTCACTACAGTACCTACCCGTTAAATAAATTTCGTCCCGAAATTTTAAGCTGTTGAAGGTGTTGACGAATCTTCTGGAAATAGATGCGGGTATTTCTTCTTCATCTGATCTTCACGCTCCCAGGTGAACTCGGGTCCTCTACGAGCATTCCATCGAACCTTAACAATTGGTATCTTGTTTTGCTTAAGTCTTTTAACCTCACGATCCATTATTTCGACGGGTTCTTCGATGAATTGAAGTTTTTCGTTGATTTGGATTTCATCTAACGGAATAGTGAGATCTTCTTTAGCAAAACATTTCTTTAAATTCGAGACGTGGAAAGTGTTATGTACAGCCGCGAGTTGTTGAGGTAACTCTAGTCGGTAAGCTACTGGTCCGACACGATCAATAATCTTGAATGGTCCAATATACCTTGGATTTAATTTCCCTCGTTTACCAAATCGAACAACGCCTTTCCAAGGTGCAACTTTAAGCATGACCATCTCTCCAATTTCAAATTCTATATCTTTTCTTTTAATGTCAGCGTAGCTCTTTTGTCGACTTTGGGCGGTTTTCAACCGTTGTTGAATTTGGATGATCTTCTCGGTAGTTTCTTGTATAATCTCCGGACCCGTAATCTGTCTATCCCCCACTTCACTCCAACAAATCAGAGACCTGCACTTTCTACCATAAAGTGCTTCAAACGGCGCCATCTCAATGCTTGAATGGTAGCTGTTGTTGTAGGAAAATTCTGCTAACGGTAGATGTCGATCCCAACTGTTTCCGAAATCAATAACACATGCTCGTAGCATGTCTTCAAGCGTTTGTATCGTCCTTTCGCTCTGCCCATCAGTTTGTGGATGATAGGCAGTACTCATGTCTAGACGAGTTCCTAATGCTTGCTGTAATGTCTGCCAGAATCTTGAAATAAATCTGCCATCCCTATCAGAGATAATAGAGATTGGTATTCCATGTCTGGAGACGACTTCCTTCAAATACAGTCGTGCTAACTTCTCCATCTTGTCATCTTCTCTTATTGGTAGGAAGTGTGCTGATTTGGTGAGACGATCAACTATTACCCAAATAGTATCAAAACCACTTGCAGTCCTTGGCAATTTAGTGATGAAATCCATGGTAATGTTTTCCCATTTCCATTCCGGGATTTCGGGTTGTTGAAGTAGACCTGATGGTTTCTGGTGCTCAGCTTTGACCTTAGAACACGTCAAACATTCTCCTACGTATTTAGCAACATCGGCTTTCATACCTGGTCACCAAAAATGTTTCTTGAGATCCTTGTACATCTTCCCCGTTCCAGGATGTATTGAGTATCTGGTTTTATGAGCTTCTCTAAGTACCATTTCTCTCATATCTCCAAATTTTGGTACCCAAATCCTTTCAGCCCTATACCGGGTTCCGTCTTCCCGAATATTAAGATGCTTCTCCGATCCTTTGGGTATTTCATCCTTTAAATTTCCCTCTTTTAAAACTCCTTGTTGCGCCTCCTTTATTTGAGTAGTAATGTTATTATGAATCATTATATTCATAGATTTTACTCGAATGGGTTCTCTGTCCTTCCTGCTCAAGGCATCGGCTACCACATTTGCCTTCCCCGGGTGGTAACGAATCTCAAAGTCGTAATCATTCAATAATTCAATCCACCTACGCTGCCTCATATTCAGTTGTTTCTGATTAAATATGTGTTGAAGACTTTTGTGGTCGGTATATATAATACTTTTGACCCCATATAAGTAGTGCCTCCAAGTCTTTAATGCAAAAACAACCGCACCTAATTCTAAATCATGCGTCGTATAATTTTGTTCGTGAATCTTCAATTGTCTAGACGCATAAGCAATCACCTTCGTTCGTTGCATTAATACACAACCGAGACCTTGCTTTGATGCATCCCAATAAATCACAAAATCATCATTCCCTTCAGGCAATGACAATATAGGTGCCGTAGTTAGCTTTTTCTTCAATAACTGAAACGCTTTCTCTTGTTCATCATTCCATTCAAATTTCTTCCCTTTATGCGTTAATGCAGTCAAGGGTTTTGCTATTCTGGAAAAGTCTTGGATGAACCTTCTGTAGTAACCAGCTAGTCCTAAAAACTGGCGTATTTGTTTCGGAGTTTTCGGGGTTTCCCACTTTTCAACAGTTTCTATCTTTGCCGGATCCACCTTAATACCTTCTTTGTTCACTATGTGACCGAGGAATTGAAGTTCTTCCAACCAAAATGCACACTTTGAAAACTTAGCGTACAATTCTTCCTTCCTCAATACTTCTAACACCATTCTCAAATGTTCACCGTGTTCTTGGTCATTCTTTGAGTAAATAAGTATGTCATCAATGAAAACAATGACAAACTTGTCAAGGTATGGTCCACACACTCGGTTCATAAGGTCCATGAACACAGCTGGTGCATTAGTTAAACCAAACGGCATGACCATAAACTCGTAATGACCGTAACGTGTTCTGAAAGCAGTCTTTGGAATATCATCTTCTTTCACCCGCATTTGATGATACCCGGAACGTAAGTCAATCTTTGAATAAACAGACGAGCCTTGTAGTTGATCAAATAAGTCGTCGATTCTCGGTAGTGGGTAGCGGTTCTTGATGGTAAGTTTGTTCAACTCTCGGTAGTCGATACACAACCTGAATGTACCATCTTTCTTCTTGACAAACAAAACAGGAGCTCCCCACGGTGATGTGCTTGGTCGAATGAAACCACGCTCTAAAAGTTCTTGTAATTGGCTTTGCAGTTCTTTCATCTCGCTGGGTGCGAGTCTGTAAGGAGCACGAGCTATTGGTGCAGCTCCTGGTACAAGATCTATTTGAAATTCAACGGATCGATGTGGGGGTAATCCCGGTAATTCTTTCGGAAATACATCGGGAAATTCTTTTGCAATGGGAACATCATTGATGCTCTTTTCTTCAGTTTGTACTTTCTCGACGTGTGCTAGAACAGCATAGCAACCTTTTCTTATTAGTTTTTGTGCCTTCAAATTACTAATAAGATGTAGCTTCGTGTTGCCCTTTTCTCCGTACACCATTAAGGGTTTTCCTTTTTCTCGTATAATGCGAATTGCATTTTTGTAACAAACGATCTCCGCTTTCACTTCTTTCAACCAGTCCATACCGATTATCACATCAAAACTCCCTAACTCTACTGGTATCAAATCAATCTTAAATGTTTCGCTAACCAGTTTAATTTCTCGATTCCGACATATATTATCTGCTGAAATTAATTTACCATTTGCTAATTCGAGTAAAAATTTACTATCCAAAGGCGTCAATGGACAACTTAATTTAGCACAAAAATCTCTACTCATATAGCTTCTATCCGCACCCGAATCAAATAAAACGTAAGCAGATTTATTGTCAATAAGAAACGTACCCGTAACAAGCTCCGGGTCTTCCTGTGCCTCTACCGCATTAATATTGAAAACTCTTCCACGGCCTTGTCCATTCGTGTTCTCCTGGTTCGGGCAATTTCTAATAATGTGGCCTGGTTTTCCACATTTATAACAAACTACATTGGCATAACTTGCTCCGACACTACTTGCTCCGCCATTACTCGTTCCGACACCATTTGTTCCTTTCGTTCTATTAACCCCTGGTCCGTAGACCTCACACTTCGCCGCGCTATGACCATTTCTTTTACACTTGTTGCAAAATTTGGTGCAGAACCCCGAGTGATTCTTTTCACACCTTTGGCATAGCTGCTTCTGATTGTTGTTGTTGTTGTTGCGGTTATTATTGTTGTTGGGATGATTGTTGTAGTTGCTGTTGTTGTTATTGTTGTTGTTGTTGGGCCGTTTGTTGTAGTTGCGATTGATGTTGCGATTGTTGGGATAATTGTTGCGATTATTGTTGTAATTGCTGTTGTTGTTGTATTGGTGATTCTTATCACCATTTTCCTCCCACTTTCTTTTGACTTGTTTCACATTGGCCTCTTCAGCAGTCTGTTCTTTAATTCTTTCTTCAATCTGGTTCACTAGTTTGTGAGCCATTCTACATGCCTGTTGTATGGAGGCGGGCTCGTGTGAACTTCTATCTTCTTGGATTCTTTCCGGTAATCCTTTCACAAACGCGTCGATCTTCTCTTCCTCATCTTCGAATGCTCCCGGACACAATAGGCACAATTCTGTGAATCGTCTTTCGTACGTGGTAATATCAAATCCTTGGGTTCGTAACCCTCTAAGTTCTGTCTTGAGCTTATTGACCTCGGTTCTGGGACGGTACTTCTCGTTCATCAAGTGCTTGAATGCTGACCACGGTAGTGCGTACGCATCATCTTGTCCCACTTGCTCTAGATAGGTATTCCACCATGTTAACGCAGAACCTGTGAAGGTATGCGTAGCGTACTTCACTTTGTCCTCTTCAGTACACTTACTTATGACAAACACCGATTCAACCTTCTCGGTCCACCGTTTCAATCCGATCGGTCCTTCGGTTCCATCAAATTCCAAAGGTTTGCATGCAGTGAATTCTTTGTAGGTGCATCCTACACGATTTCCTGTACTGCTAGATCCAAGGTTATTGTTGGTATGTAGCGCAGCCTGTACTGCGGCTATGTTTGAAGCTAGAAAAGTACGGAATTCCTCTTCATTCATATTCACGGTGTGTCGAGTAGTCGGTGCCATTTCCTTCAAAATAGTTAAATGGAACAAGTTAATCATACAGAATATTAAGAGTAGTTAATAGTATTTCGTAGCATAATATGAACTCATTTATAAAAGCTTTTTCTTCATATTAGCGTTTTATAAGTTTAAATTCGGGTAGTACCTACCCGTTAAGTTCATACTTAGTAGCTAATATACAATTCAACTACTACAATTCTATATGAAAAACTGATTGTAATAATATTTCGCGTTCAAACTTTTATACAATATTTTACAAACTTACAATACCGCTTATTTTACATAAAGCATGAAATATAGCACACAATAACTTTGATACAAGATAGTTGTGAAGACAATTCTAGCTAGTACACAAGTCGTTCGGCAAAGGCAATAAAGACACGTAATTCATACGTCCAGAAACAAGTCATGCATTCTGGTTTTACTAGGACTACTTCCCATCCTTGGTCTTGTGCAACATAACCGTTATGGCCGTTGATAAGACAGCGTGTTGTAACGTCATCAAAGGGACGAGGGTTACGTAATGTCCAGCAGTCCCGTAATAATCTAAAAACCTCATTTCTTACCCCAATTACCGACTCCGTCACTTGTGGAAACGTTTTGTTTAATAGTTGTAGCCCGATGTTCTTGTTCTCACTTTGGTGAGAAGCGAACATTACTAATCCGTAAGCATAACATGCTTCTTTATGTTGCATGTTAGCCGCCTTTTCTAAATCACGAAGTCCAATATTCGGATATATTGAGTCAAAATAATTTCTTAACCCGTTGCGTGAAATAGCATTTGGGTTCCCCGCAATATATGCGTCAAAGTAAACACATCGTAACTTATGGGTTTCCCAATGTGATATCCCCCATCTTTCAAACGAAAGTCTCTTATAAACCAAGACATTCTTGGAACGTTCTTCGAATGTCTTACAAACTGATCTCGCCTTAAATAGTTGTGCCGAAGAATTCTGGCCGACTCTAGACAAGATTTCATCAATCATGTCTCCGGGTAGGTCTCTTAAAATATTGGGTTGTCTATCCATTTTGTGTTTTTAAACTGTAAAATAGACAAGAGTTAGTTTCATAAAAAAAATACTTATTAATACAAGCAATTTTTACATATATCATAAAGCATAAGAACACTATATTACATATATTACACCACACGAATACAACTATCTTATTCCGACTCGCTCGTTTCTTCTTCTTCGGTTTTGGTTCGTTTTGCCAAGTTTCTAGGGATATATGATGTTCCCCTAATACGAGCAGTCGTTGTCCACATTGGTTTAGAAAAACCTGGTGGTTTAGAGGTTCCCGGGTCATTGTTACAACTTAAGGACTTCGGGGGTTGACGATACATATAAAGTTCATCGGGGTTGGAATTAGATTTCTCTATTTTTATGCCCTTTCCCTTATTATTTTCTTTTGCCTTTTTAAATTCAGTTGGGGTAATTTCTATAACATCATCGGAATTCTCGTCGGAATCCGATTCATCGGAGAATTGGTAATCCTCCCAATATTTTGCTTCCTTGGCGGAAACACCATTGACCATAATTAACTTTGGTCGGTTGGTTGAGGATTTTCTTTTACTTAACCGTTTTATTATTTCCCCCACCGGTTCTATTTCTTCATCCGGTTCCGATTCTTCTTCCGGTTCCGATTCTTCTTCCGGTTCCGACTCTTCTTCCGGTTCCTCTTCGGGAACTTGTGAATCAGTCCACAAATCATTCCAATTTACATTTGACTCTTCATTATTATTAGGTGAGTCAATGGGACTTGTTCTAGAGGTAGACATCTATCACATAATATCAAACACGTTAAGAGATTAATATATCACATAATATTCATATGTTAAAAATATATAGTTTCCAACAAAAATGTTAAGCAATCATTTTTAAAGAAAACACGGTCGAAGTCCAGACTCACTAATGCATCCTAACAAACTCGATAAGACACACTAATGCAAATTTTCTGGTTCTCTAAGACCAACGCTCGGATACCAACTGAAATGTCCCGTTCTTATTGATTAAAAACGTTCCATATTAATTGATTTCGTTGCGAGGTTTTGACCTCTATATGAGACGTTTTTCAAAGACTGCATTCATTTTTAAAACAAACCATAACCTTTATTTCATAAATAAAGGTTTAAAAAGCTTTACGTAGATTATCAAATAATGATAATCTAAAATATCCTGTTTACACACGACCATTACATAATGGTTTACAATACAAATATGTTACATCGAAATCAGTTTCTTGAATGCAGTTTTTACACAATATCATACAAACATGGACTCCAAATCTTGTCCTTATTTTAGTATGCAACAGCGGAAGCTCTTAATATTCACCTGAGAATAAACATGCTTTAAACGTCAACAAAAATGTTGGTGAGTTATAGGTTTAACCTATATATATATCAAATCGTAACAATAGACCACAAGATTTCATATTTCAATACACATCCCATACATAGAGATAAAAATCATTCATATGGTGAACACCTGGTAACCGACAATAACAAGATGCATATATAAGAATATCCCCATCATTCCGGGACACCCTTCGGATATGATATAAATTTCGAAGTACTAAAGCATCCGGTACTTTGGATGGGGTTTGTTAGGCCCAATAGATCTATCTTTAGGATTCGCGTCAATTAGGGTGTCTGTTCCCTAATTCTTAGATTACCAGACTTAATAAAAAGGGGCATATTCGATTTCGATAATTCAACCATAGAATGTAGTTTCACGTACTTGTGTCTATTTTGTAAATCATTTATAAAACCTGCATGTATTCTCATCCCAAAAATATTAGATTTTAAAAGTGGGACTATAACTCACTTTCACAGATTTTTACTTCGTCGGGAAGTAAGACTTGGCCACTGTTGATTCACGAACCTATAACAATATATACATATATATTAAAGTATGTTCAAAATATATTTACAACACTTTTAATATATTTTGATGTTTTAAGTTTATTAAGTCAGCTGTCCTCGTTAGTAACCTATAACTAGTTGTCCACAGTTAGATGTACAGAAATAAATCGATAAATATTATCTTGAATCAATCCACGACCCAGTGTATACGTATCTCAGTATTGATCACAACTCAAACTATATATATTTTGGAATCAACCTCAACCCTGTATAGCTAACTCCAACATTCACATATAGAGTGTCTATGGTTGTTCCGAAATATATATAGATGTGTCGACATGATAGGTCGAAACATTGTATACGTGTCTATGGTATCTCAAGATTACATAATATACAATACAAGTTGATTAAGTTATGGTTGGAATAGATTTGTTACCAATTTTCACGTAGCTAAAATGAGAAAAATTATCCAATCTTGTTTTACCCATAACTTCTTCATTTTAAATCCGTTTTGAGTGAATCAAATTGCTATGATTTCATATTGAACTCTATTTTATGAATCTAAACAGAAAAAGTATAGGTTTATAGTCGGAAAAATAAGTTACAAGTCGTTTTTGTAAAGGTAGTCATTTCAGTCGAAAGAACGACGTCTAGATGACCATTTTAGAAAACATACTTCCACTTTGAGTTTAACCATAATTTTTGGATATAGTTTCATGTTCATAATAAAAATCATTTTCTCAGAATAACAACTTTTAAATCAAAGTTTATCATAGTTTTTAATTAACTAACCCAAAACAGCCCGCGGTGTTACTACGACGGCGTAAATCCGGTTTTACGGTGTTTTTCGTGTTTCCAGGTTTTAAATCATTAAGTTAGCATATCATATAGATATAGAACATGTGTTTAGTTGATTTTAAAAGTCAAGTTAGAAGGATTAACTTTTGTTTGCGAACAAGTTTAGAATTAACTAAACTATGTTCTAGTGATTACAAATTTAAACCTTCGAATAAGATAGCTTTATATGTATGAATCGAATGATGTTATGAACATCATTACTACCTTAATTTCCTTGGATAAACCTACTGGAAAAGAGAAAAATGGATCTAGCTTCAATGGATCCTTGGATGGCTCGAAGTTCTTGAAGCAGAATCATGACACGAAAACAAGTTCAAGTAAGATCATCACTTGAAATAAGATTGTTATAGTTATAGAAATTGAACCAAAGTTTGAATATGATTATTACCTTGTATTAGAATGATAACCTACTGTAAGAAACAAAGATTTCTTGAGGTTGGATGATCACCTTACAAGATTGGAAGTGAGCTAGCAAACTTGAAAGTATTCTTGATTTTATGAAACTAGAACTTTTGGAATTTATGAAGAACACTTAGAACTTGAAGATAGAACTTGAGAGAGATCAATTAGATGAATAAAATTGAAGAATGAAAGTGTTTGTAGGTGTTTTTGGTCGTTGGTGTATGGATTAGATATAAAGGATATGTAATTTTGTTTTCATGTAAATAAGTCATGAATGATTACTCATATTTTTGTAATTTTATGAGATATTTCATGCTAGTTGCCAAATGATGGTTCCCACATGTGTTAGGTGACTCACATGGGCTGCTAAGAGCTGATCATTGGAGTGTATATACCAATAGTACATACATCTAAAAGCTGTGTATTGTACGAGTACGAATACGGGTGCATACGAGTAGAATTGTTGATGAAACTGAACGAGGATGTAATTGTAAGCATTTTTGTTAAGTAGAAGTATTTTGATAAGTGTATTGAAGTCTTTCAAAAGTGTATAAATACATATTAAAACACTACATGTATATACATTTTAACTGAGTCGTTAAGTCATCGTTAGTCGTTACATGTAAGTGTTGTTTTGAAACCTTTAGGTTAACGATCTTGTTAAATGTTGTTAACCCAATGTTTATAATATCAAATGAGATTTTAAATTATTATATTATCATGATATTATCATGTATGAATATCTCTTAATATGATATATATACATTAAATGTCTTTATAACGATAATCGTTACCTATATGTCTCGTTTAAAAATCATTAAGTTAGTAGTCTTATTTTTACATATGTAGTTCATTGTTAATATACTTTATGATATGTTTTCTTATCATAGTATCATGTTAACTATATATATATATCCATATATATGTCATCATATAGTTTTTACAAGTTTTAACGTTCGTGAATCACCGATCAACTTGGGTGGTCAATTGTCTATATGAAACATATTTCAATTAATCAAGTCTTAACAAGTTTGATTGCTTAACATGTTGGAAACATTTAATCATGTAAATATCAATCTCAATTAATATATATAAACATGGAAAAGTTCGGGTCACTACACCAGTGGCCGTGCACTAGATGATCTTACGGAACTCAACAATCTTATATCATCCATAAGTATTTCTGATCGCTCCGATTCATGGAAATTCTCTCTTGATGCTTCAGGCACTTTTATCACTTCAACTATGTCAAACTTGACTAATACTCTAAAATACGGAGTCCACTCTCGAAACCTATCATTATCTCGCAACAAATTCGTTCCACAAAAGGTCTTCATTTTCTCATGGAGAGTCATCCAATTGAAAATCCCGGTTAGAAGCGAACTCGACAAAAAAGGAATTGACCTACATACCGTCTTATGTCCCTTATGCGATAGCCACACCGAAACCATTGAACATGCGTTAGTTAATTGTCATAATGTGGTTCCAATTTGGACACATCTACTCGATTGGTGGAATCAAAACAACATTACAATCTCTAATATCAATGAAGTCATCATCTGCGACCAAGGATTCACACATAACTCCACTGGGTCTTCCTTATGGCAAGCTACTAAATGGATTGCGTGTTACATTATATGAAAACATAGGAACCTAAAGGTTTTTTCAAGTAAAGTATGGAATCCTGCAATGATCATCTCCGAGATTCAAACCCAAAGTTTTAGCTGGATCTCAAACCGCTCGAGAAAAAAAGCACCAATCGATTGGCATCAATGGCTCCTTAACCCTTCCTTCTATGTGTCGTCGTCTCCAACTCGAACGGGAATCGGTTAACTAGACATCAAACATATCGGGTGCATATCGGGTGTGTTCGTTGTCCCTAATTGGCTTATGAGTGGTAGATTAAAAAGGTTGGTGGTTTGGTAACTTTGTCGCCGCTTGATCGGCACGGTTGTCGCCTCCTTCCTTGCTTGCCCTTGCAAGTTCGTTCCCTTATAATGTTGATAAGTCGACGTCGCCCCTGATTATTTTTAATATATTATAGAGTTAACTCCAATTATTCTCTGATTGTTCGATATTGTCTATATCATTGTATAGTTACGTTGTAGGTACTTGTACTGTTATACTCCGGGTAATAATAATAATTCTTTTTGCTTTTCAAAAAAAAAAGATGTAGTGTGTTGGACTAGCGACGTAATATATAGTTATGGACTAGCGACGTTATATAACCAAGATCACATAGACCACCGCCGTTTGGACCTAAACCACGGGGACGAAACATATAATTTTTAAGAGTTAGAGACTAGCGACGTAATTTAACCAAGACCACTGGGACCACCGCCGTTTGTACTTAAAACCACAGGGACGAAGCATATAATTTTTAAGAGTTAGGGACTAGCGATGTAATTTAACCAAGACCACATGGACCATCAGTGTAATTAACTCCTTTTTAAATTTGCTTTTTAGTATTTTCTTTTTTTTTTTTTTTTTTTTTTTTTTTTTTTTTTGTATGCAACTTTTAAAAATAGATATGAACTTTACATCTTTATTTTTATTTATTTATGAAAATGAAGAATTAAGAAAAAATAAAAAATATCTTAAAAACTACTAGACAATAAATTATTCGGGACTAAACTCTAAAGAGTAGTTAAATGGTCATTTTCTATAGTAACTTATTTAAACCTTTTTTACGCATATATATGACATGTCATACTCTCCAACTTAAATTTTCAATATTCAATGTTGATACACCCAATAATTTTACACATGATCGATCAACTAATGTGGTGTAATATGGTCCACGATTTAAACTTTTTACATGAAATTGAAAGATGTATGTATAAAAGACTCTGAATGATTTTTATCTTTGATCGGACATGAAAAAATTACCCACACGCTCGATCATCGGAAACTGAATAATTACGAATACTCTTGGGATCACCCTTAACCACTCTTTATTTTTTACACTGAATTTACCTTTTACTTTTTCAAAGCTGCAATTCCTTGATTTTATTTTATCAAGTACTTTTTTTTGTCTCTTTCTTTCACTTTCACAAAATTATACGAAGTATTTCAATTTTTTCTCATAGAGCTAGAATTTGTTATTGGGGGACGTGATCCCACATTATATAAATACAAGTCGAATTTATTCATGTGATGTTTGGTCGTTGTTGGGAGGAGGGGTGGCAGTTGCAGTTAAAAGATAGAACTACTCCTTTTCCCTTATGTATTTAAAATAACTTATGTGTTATGCGCGACTTAAACTAAGGACTTACACACGTGTGCATGCGTGACATGAATCTGACATGTTGGCCACTCACGCACGTGCTCTAAAAGAAGAGTCCACTTAAGACTACAATGGGCTGGGCCTTGTCATCGTTAGTATTATAACCACCACTCGTGGTGTTATGGTGGTGGGCCGACGGTATTATGGTGGTGGTGACTGTACGTAGTACATTTATAACTAGCATTATTTCATGTCTCTTGCTACTATACATATACATACTATTTATTTAAGATTTATTATTACAAAAAACGCATTATTATTTAAAAAATACATTTGCGATTAACTTTATATAAAATATAATAACAATACTTAGCGTTGTCTTTAAAGAACGGATTGTGCAAATTATCATGGTACTTTTGTTGGTTAATTTTATAGGATTAGTGGTTATTTCATTATACAAGAAAATAATGAATATCCTAATTCTTTAATGACTAACTCTTAGAATTTTATTAGAAAAGTTAACTTTTGATTTTATAATGACAACCTTAAAGCATTGTTCCCGATTTATTATACGAAAGAAAAGGATTGAGATGAACAGAGAATTGAAGGTGACGGAAGTGGGATCATTCCAAAATGTAAGAAGAGTTAGGAAGGAAAATTGGACTAAATTTTTCATCCTCTTCATTTGCTTTCTTCCAAAACAAAAACTTGAAAATACTATTTCATTTAATTTTATCTCTGGTTACTTTCTTTTCTTATCAAAATATAAGTAAGAAACAAATCATAAAGCTTGTCATTAAGTATTGCGACATGTAAAAAAAGGTGTATACATTAATAAAAATTAATCACATTCTGTAAAATAACCACCCCATGTTTTATTGCATTAATTTATGTTTTAGTGACAAGGGTTGTCATTAAAAATTTATTATTATTATTATTATTATTATTATTATTATTATTATTATTATTATTATTATTATTATTATTATTATTATTATTATTATTATTATTATTATTATTATTATTATTATTATTATTATTATTATTATTATTATTATGATTGTTATTATTATGATTGTTATTATTATTATTATTTATGTTTGATATTAACATTATTATATATTATATTATATTATATTATTATGTGATTACCCGTCCAAATTCATTTGGACGAATACATCATTCATTGATTTCATAGGTTTTGACCTCTATATGATACGTTTTGTAAACATTGCATTCTTTTGAAAAGGGCACACCATAAATGAATATATAAATCCAAGGTTTTCGACATCTGATGATTTCTACGTATAGACAATCACCGTATATAATAGTTTTTAACAATACATCTGTTGACAATACAGTCAAATAAGATACATGGTGATGATTTTGTGAATGCAAAGTTTTTTCGAATAAAGCATGTATGACTCCATGCACATAGCTTGTATAATGTATAAGCAAACAGCGGAAGACTTCTAGGAACCTGAGAATAAACATGCTTAAAAGTGTGTCAACACAAAGGTTGGTGAGTTCATAGTTTTAATGTTGCGCATAATCTGTATATAAAGGTGAATCACAAGATTTCAGTTGTTTCATCCAGAAACGTTTATCAAAATATTCTACAAGATTGAGCACCCTGGTAACTAAACTTTAACATATATATAATAAGTACCCCTGTTTTAACATACATGCAACCAACATGTACAATACACGCAAATCAACGTGTACTAAACTCAAATAGCATACGTCTGTTTTATAGTTCAGGCTAGGGTTTCTATACCTGGAACAGACGGGGATGTCAAGCCCTATGGATCCATATATAACTACCCGCGCCCACCAGTTCTTATAACCGGCAGTTACTAGTTACCAAAGCTAAGGAATTTTTGGTTCAAACTCGGTGTAGAATTTAGTATGTACTTGTGTCCATTGCATTTAAAATAAAGTGCATGTATTCTCAGCCCAAAAATATATATTACAAAAGCAATTAAAAAGGGGAGCAAATGAAACTCACCTTAGCAGCACATAAGGTCATTCACCGAAATGTGACCGAAACTCGGAATGCAAATAACCGTAGATCTCAACCTAGAGAACATATGTTGGTCAATACATGTCTAACAATCTAGGTCAGGTCATAGTGTATCACAATCCTAATGCTCGAGACCGACATGCAAAAATTAACACAAGTCATCTCAAAAGTCAACCTGACCCAATGTGATCTTTAAATCTATACATGTTTATTAACATAGTATAAGTATTGATAATTGAACGAATTTATAGTTTATCAAACTCAATATATTATTTATTTCAGGAGTTATATTATATTTGAATTATCATGCCAATCGAAAATATTTTATTATTTCACATAGTTTTTCAATACTTGTAAAATCAGATTATAGTGTTTATAAAGCTTTAAAACATGATAAGACAGTCAACTTTGACAATTGTTCAACAAGACGAGACGTGCCTTATATAGAAATTTATTTACTCGATTAGTAATATTTGAAAATCTAATTTATCAATCTTATAAACAAGTTGTTTAAATATCAATTGCAGATTCAAAAGTAATTTCAATTAATGTTAATCATAATTCAGTTGACCATATCTTTTAATCCGTTCATCAAAATCATGCGATTTCTAAATGAAAAGTTATTAATTTTTCGCCAGCTTTCCAATAACATGCATATCATATACCTTATACCAGTAGCATATGTATCAAATTCGTGATTCATCATAAACTATCTAACGACAAAATTAAAGCATACAAGCATGCATAAACATATATATTCGAGCACTAGACATGGATACACTATTAATATATAAAAGATAAGATACGAATGCTCACGTATCAATATTGTGATTCAATATTGTAGGAAAGTGCGTAGATACAACGGAGATGATAAACACTAGTTTGACTCACGAGCAATACCCTAGAACCATACCCATAACATCCATAGCTATAACCCATAATTTCCTTAGTTCTATTCTGCTCGAAAAGCTTGTTTTGAAATCATTTAGACATAACCTCGTCGTAGTATTTTATGTATAATACTACTACCTCCGTCCCAATTAGATAGTCCTGTTTTTCCATTTTGGGATGTCCCAAATTAATAGTTCACTTCCATAAATAGAAAGGAAAGAGGATATTTGATTGGTGGATCTGGAGAGAGAAAATATTTCATTGGTGGATAAATGAAATTAGTGGGATTTCCTAAAACTGTGTGCCATTTTGTCTGTGGACTATTAAATTGGGACGGAGGGAGTAATAATTATTATACTACTGATAATAATAATAAGATTAATAATAATATTAATCTTAATAATAATAATAATAATAATAATAATAATAATAATAATAATAATAATAATAATAATAATAATAATATAAATAATAATAATAATACAGAGAGAATAAGAAAATATTTGTGTGTGTGTAAGAAACTGAATTCGTCGAGCTTTATAGAGTTGACCAGTCCCAGGGTGCCATGCGATCGCATGGCTTCCCAAGCCATATCCCATGCGATCGCATGGGAGGATTTTACAGCACACATTATTTTGTACACTAGCTTGTCTACATATTAAATAAATATATAATATATATAATTTATATTAATTAATTATATATTATATTATATTCTCGTGCCTAGTTAACTTGTAATTTTGGTTCCGATGTCTTGTACGTTTACGTTCAACTTATGTCCCGGTTCTGGATTTTCGAACGTTACTTCGTATGCTTTAATAACTTGTACTTTACGTTTCGCGACGTGTACCTTTGTCAAAATATAGACTTACATTACCAATAACTATATTACCCGAAGTGTATCTTGTACGTTCGAGTGTTTTGGTCATTTGCGTCTATAAATTTACGTCTTAATATATAATAATATTATTTTAAATTAAAACGTTTTATATCTAAGTTAATATTATATTTTATAACATTTGTAAAAATATACATACATTTTCATTTTAAAATAGTGTTTTACTGTAGCAAAATAATTTTTACTGTAGCAAATAGTGGTTTTCGAAAACAATGTAGCTTTTCGAATACTGTAGCAATTCAAAAATACTGTAGCAAATTAGTGTTTTGCTTGTTCATTTTAAACGTTTTAGTTAACTTATCAAAATATCAATCGAATCAATAAACGAATGTTACTATAGTTTACTAAATAACTTGAAATTATATATATGTATATATCTTTATTTAATATACATAAATCAGTTTTTAAATACACATTGCAAGTTATTTATAATTAATCTTTAATAATTAATATTTCGACTTATTGTGTATATATATATATATATCTACAAATAGATGTTCGTGAATCATCGTTCAATAGTCAAAGGTTAACTGAATATATAACATTAGTTCAAAAATTTTGAGAATCAATATTACGGACTTTGCTTATCTTGTCAAAATCATATAAAGATTAAGATTTAAATTTGATCGGTAATTTTTGGGTCGTCACAGTACCTACCCGTTAAAGAAATTTCATCCCGAAATTTGATTGGGATCGTCATGGCTGACAATAAGTATGTTTTCATGACTCATACAAGTTGAAAATTAGAGTTCATCACTATTGAGTAATATAGATAAAACAATTTAATCATGCGAAGAGTACGAATGAAGCAATCACAAAAGAGTGAAATGAGAAAAGTAAAGTTTCGTCATATCTTTTGCGTAGATAGAGTTGATTTCCGGAATTTAAGAGATTTAGAGAAGATCTTTGTAATAAGATCTGATTCTTCGATAATTAAGGAAATCAGGATCCTCTTTGGTTCAATGCGATAATCTATTTCGATTGCTCTGTCAGATATTTTACTATAAATTCACCCCCTGCGTTTCCTTATTTTCACAGCTCACTCCTTCTATTCTTTCTTTCTCAATTCATACTTTAAAGTATCCGTCAATATGCTCCGTCCAGTTCTGCTTCTTGATATAGTCCTAACCTTCATATCTGTCATTCTTCTTTTTCATCTGCCGCCGGAAGAATCTATTTACTTCTACTATACTCTTGGTTTTATAGTGTTTTTAGTTCTCCCGTGTCTTTATATTATTATATGCATTGATATACACGGTTTGTAATTTCTGGGTTGTTGTTGAGCTTTATATCTTCCCTTATATTTCGATGTCTCTGCTTCTGTCTTTCTATAATCATTGACATCCACAGTTAATGCTCTCTTCTATTTGCTGTGATTTATACTTCCATTTGTATTTAGGGGCTTCATGCTTTTGTTTTCTTCTTCCCGACTTCAAGTCAAGCGAATAATGGTCCAGAATTTGTAGGTATGGAGTTTCGAATGAATATGGCTAATGTTTTAAGAGAGAAATTGTAATAGCACGATCTGTAACGACCCAACCCAATATACAATCGAACACGCATAAAATAAATTTTTTTTTACAGGGGAGTGCGCCACGCGCACCACCTCAGGGTGCGCGGCGCGCACAGGCCTATTTTCAGTTCTGTCCAAATTTTCAATTTATCGAATAAAGATCTCCCACTTCCCGACATATTTAGACGAAACGCTTTACACAACATGTTCTAATATGAAAAACTCATACGATTCAAACATAAAACGAGTTTTACAAAACGGGGCCCACATCGGCCGTTTTACGAGTTTCATACGAAAGTCCGAGTTTCGACCACACTAGTTTAAATTCCAAACGACACTATGAGCATGGTGTTTGGGGTTAAACTACCCATATCTTGGTCATACTCCAAAAGCTATCACATCCCAAAAGCGTCCCCTAAATAACAAGTGGGATCTCTAATCCGATCGAAGGCCCTTACCTTTGTCGACGCCGGAGCCTATAACAAGATAAACAACGAGAGGGTAAGCAAAGCTTAGTGAATGCAGTAATTATACCCATATATATATAACATACCTATTTGCAATCACGTACACATATACCGCATACACGCTAGCAATACAATTAGCATACCATCTCAAGTACAAAGCTAATAATCTCCAACAAATCGCTACTAGCGTAATCAATAATATATAATCGACATAATATAATATGCTACAAAACAAAATACACAACTATGGTTAACCATTCTCGCGTCATGGTGCTACCGGCTCTTTGGTTCACACCATACGCATTTGTCATGATGCTACCGGCTCTTTGGTTCACATCACAACTCGAGTCATACTCACGCTAGAGTGCTACCGGCTCTTTGGTTCACACTCTAACAACGCTAAGGTGCTACCGACTCTTTGGTTCACACCCTAACAAATCGTGCTATAGCGCTACCGGCTCTTTGGTTCACACTATAACACACGTACTATGAAGCTACCGGCTCTTTGGTTCACATCATAGCACGCTCGCACATACTATGGCACTACCGGCTCTTTGGTTCATACCATAGCATACAAATAAATACCTTACATACATATGCATATAATCATTCCACTCACCTTAACGATTTGGTGACGATTTATACCTCCACAAGCTTCAAAGCAAGGTACCTAATAATATAAGTACTCGATCAACAAACAAACTTGTTGGACTAAATACCAACACTTCACTCATGTGCATTTAATGACTTAAATGCATTAAATGCCCCATTTTCACCAAAACCGCCCTTTAGGGGTCAAGACCATCATTAATCACTTAAAAGCTAGTGATTAAGGTCCAACAACACTAACCATTACACAATTAGGGTATTTCATACCCATATTTCCCAATTAGGTCAATCATTAGCCCTTTGACTAATTTAAAGTTAACATACCCATTTCGGGTTATCTACTAACCCATCTAACACCCATTTACTAATTAACTAGGTGTGCTAGTAATTAACTAACCAATTAGGATTCATAAACATCAATTACCACTTTGAAACCCTAGGTTAGTTACCAATGAGTCTTCATGACTCCATCTTACCCAAGAACACCCAAAATCACCAAATATGGGTTTTATGTTCTTCATTTACCCAATCCCTAACCCTTACACAAAATCAAAGTAAGGAAATTGAAGTTAGAACATACCACTACAACCACAACGGAGCTAGAGAGGGGATGAAAAACTTTAATACCCGCACTTTGGTCCGAGAACAACTTCTTCCCCTTAGATTTAAGCTTTCTCACTCAAGAATCACACTCTCACTCTAAAATTTAAGTAAAGGGGATAAGGTTGTTGATAATGGAGTTAATGATACTCCACAACTGACCAACTGGCCTTTAACTCGTCCACAAGTTAAATTACCAAATTGCCCATCAAAATATCTCATTAAAACAGCAAAAACCCGGCTACAGTAGGGAGTGCGTGACGCGCTCCCTTTGGTGTGCGCGGTGCGCACTAAGCTCAGATTGCTCTCTGCCTTCTGTTTAACTGCACAATCATTCCCACACTTTATGTACTCTATATACTCTGCTGTACAATGAAGATTAGGGTCTTACAACTCTCCCCCACTTGAATCGGAGCGCGTCCTCGCGATCCAAGCCGCATGGCAAGAGGGAAGATAAACCAACACGAATTCTTCGGGCTCCCAAGTAAACTCGGAACCCTTACTACGACGCCATTGAACTTTAAAAGTCCTAACCTCTTTATGCCTCAACATTTTGACCTTCTCATCGAGTATGGCAATCGGCTCCTCAATATACTCTAACTTATTGTTTAGCTCAATTTCGTCTAACGGCACCCATGATGAATCATCCACAAGACACTTACGGAGATGGGAAACATGAAATGTATTATGAATCCCCGCAAGCTCTTCGGGTAATTCCAAACAATACGCGACTTCACCAACACGAGCTAAAACCTTAAATGGCCTAATAAACCGAGGAGCTAACTTTCCCCGTTTTCGAAACCGAATAACACCTTTCCATGGCGAAACCTTAAGCATCACCATGTCACCTTCTTGAAATTCGATCATTCGCCTACGTTTGTCGGCATACGACTTTTGTCTATCTTGAGCCTTTTTCAAATGATCCCGAATCATATCAATCTTGCTATTCGTTTCTAAGACCAAATCGGTACTCCCGATTTCCTTTTGGCCAATTTCACCCCAACAAATCGGAGTTCGACACCTCCGCCCATAAAGCATCTCGTAAGGTGGCATCCCGATACTAGTATGATAACTATTATTGTACGAGAATTTCACCAAAGGTAAGTGCTCATCCCAACTACCACCGAAATCAATAATACACGCCCGCAACATGTCCTCCAATGTTTGATTCGTACGTTCGGTTTGACCGTCCGTTTGAGGATGATACGCCGTGCTCAATTTCAATTGTGTACCCATATCCTCATGAAACTTTTCCCAAAATCGAGATGTAAAACGAGTATCTCGATCCGAAATAATAGATATAGGAACCCCATGTCGAGCGACTACCTCTTTGATAAACAATTTAACCAAAGTCTCTGATGATATTGCTTCCCGAATGGGAAGAAACAAGCCACTTTTCGTCAATCGATCAACTATCACCCAAATCGAATCAAATTGGGTTCTCGCCGTTTTAGGTAACTTTGTGATGAAATCCATGGTAATGTGCTCCCATTTCCATTTCGGGATTTCTAACGGTTGTAACTTACCATACGGCTTTTGGTGCTCGGCCTTAACTTGCAAACACATGACGCATTGCTCAACATACTTTACAACATCACATTTCATGCCCGGCCACCAATAATCTTTTCTCAAATCAAGATACATTTTCGTCGCGCCCGGATGAATGGAATACTTTGACTTATGTGCTTTATCAAGTAGCACTCGTCGATAATCCCCCATCTTAGGCACCCACACTCTTCCTTGAAAAGACAACAAACCACGCGAACCCATAGTAATAAATTCCGATTGCCCCACAATTCGTTCCGCATGCTTGTTGTGAACGTAGGCTTCATTTTGAATCACACCAAGTTTTTCAAGAAAATCGTTAGTAATAATCATACGTAACAATCCCAATCGTAACGCCGGGTGATGACTCTTTCGACTTAACGCATCCGCGACCACATTCGCCTTGCCCGGATGATAAAGTATCTCACAATCGTAGTCTTTCACCACATCCATCCATCTACGTTGACGATAATTCAAATCTCTTTGATCAAAAAGATGTTTCAAACTCTTGTGATCCGAATAAATTGTACACTTGACACCATACAAGTAATGGCGCCAAATTTTCAACGCATGAACAACCGCCGCCAACTCAAGATCATGAGTCGGATATCTCGTCTCGTGTTCCTTTAATTGTCGAGAGGCATAAGCGATGACTTTACCTCTTTGCATTAGAACACACCCGAGCCCATTTAAAGAAGCATCACAATAAACCGTCATGTCTTCTACACCTTCCGGCAACACTAACACCGAAGCTTGACATAACTTCTCTTTTAACAATCGAAAAGCAATTTCTTGCTCGTTCTCCCAATTAAAACTCGCATTCTTTCTCGTTAACTTCGTCAATGGAGAAGCGATCTTAGAAAAGTCTTGGATAAAACGATGATAATAACTGGCCAATCCGAGAAAACTTCATATTTCCGTAGGCGTAGTCGGTCGTCCCCAACTCTTTACCGTCTCTATCTTCCCCGGATCTACTTGAATACCATTTTCGTTCACAATGTGGCCAAGGAACTGAACTTCCCTTAGCCAAAATTCACATTTGGAGAATTTAGCATACAACTTCTCCTTCCGCAACGTCTTTAACACACTCCGCAAATGATGTTCATGTTCCTTCATACTCTTCGAATAGACAAGTATGTCGTCAATGAACACAATTACCGACTTGTCCAACATAGGTTGGCACACTCGGTTCATAAGATCCATGAATGCCGCCGGTGCATTCGTAAGACCAAAAGGCATAACTACGAATTCAAAATGCCCATAACGCGTTCGAAAAGCCGTTTTCTCGATGTCTTCCTCACGGACCCGCATTTGGTGATAGCCGGACCGTAGGTCGATTTTAGAGAAATACGTTGCACCTTGGAGTTGGTCGAACAAATCGTCAATCCTAGGCAATGGATAACGATTCTTGATCGTCACTTTATTCAACTCCCGGTAATCGATGCACATCCGCATACTACCATCCTTCTTCTTCACAAATAAAACCGGAGCGCCCCATGGCGAAGCACTCGGTCGAATGAAACCCTTCTCAAGCAACTCTTGGGTTTGATTTAACAACTCTTGCATTTCCGTTGGTGCTAAACGATAAGGAGTTTTAGCAATGGGGGTAGCCCCCGGAACCAACTCAATGCGAAATTCAACTTGTCTTTCCGCCGGAACACCCGGTAACTCATCCGAAAAAACGTCTTCAAATTCATTCACCACCAGAATTTCACGAATGGGTGGTGGCTCATCACGAGTATCAACAACATGGGCAAGAAAAGCCATGCCACCACCAACCAGAAAACGACGTGCCCGTGCAAAAGTGCATATCGGCACAAGTCTTCTTCGTTTATCGCCATGAATAATTAACTCTCCCCCACTAAGGGTCTTCACTTGAATAGATTTTTCATGGCATGCAATATCGGCTCTATTATGATCGAGCCAATCCATACCAACAACGATATCAAAATCACCCAAAGTCATCGGGATGAAGTCGATTTCAAAGTTTTCGATACCAAACACAACATTACAATTTTTACACACATCAACCACTAGCACCGTCTTGCCATCCGCTATTTCAACTTCTACCGGACGACTTAACTTAGTTAACGGTTTATTAAGTTTAGGCACAAATTTTGGTGACACAAACGACAAGTTTGCATCACTATCAAAGAGTATCCTTGCCGGATTTGAATCAACCATGAAAGTACCTGAGACAACATCGCTAGATTGCTTGGCCTCCTCATTGGTCATCAAATAATTTCGACCCCTAGCCGTACCCGCCGCCTTCTCTAATCGCTTAACATTATCGTTGCGTAATTCGGGACACTCCGGCCTCTTGTGCCCCTCTTTGTTACAATTAAAACAAATGATTTTGTTGGAAGATGAGTTCGTACAATCACGGGCCAAGTGCCCTTGTCGACCACAATTGTAGCACGTGGGCCCAAAACTCTTAGAAGCCCCCTTTTTCGCACTACCGACACTCTCAGTCACACTCTTGTTCTTCTTGTTCGAGTGGCTAGTAGCTTCAAATTTTCGTTTGCCAAAGGTGAAGTCACTCTTTCTTGGAGCAAGCGACTCAAAACCCTTAGCGATGTCAAATAGCTCATCAAAAGTCTTCGCCGAATTCCTACTAATCCTTTCTTGATAGTTATCATTCAAGGTTCGGTAGAAATCTTCTTTCAACATGTGATCGTTCCCGTCATACTCCGGGCAAAATTGGGTCTTTGATAAGAAAGTGGACTTGAGAGTGTTCAAATCCATTGACCCTTGCCTTAAAGTACGTAACTCGTCCTTAAGCTTTGAAAGATCGGCCGAAGTTCGGTACTCCTTGAAAAATTCCTCTTTAAACTCATCCCACGTCAAACTCATACTTTGTTCTTCGCCATAAAGTCGGATTTTCGCATCCCACCACAAGTTGGCATCACCCCTCATCATGCTACTACCAAACCTCGTCTTTTTATCGAGAGGGCACTCACTAGTACGGAAAGCCCCCTCCATATCGGAGATCCATCGAGCACTCTTTAGAGGGTCTCGTTCACCTTCAAAGGTGAGAGGTTGAGCATCTTTGAAGTTTTTATAGTGGAAGTCTCGTCTTCCCGCTTTATCCTCTTTAAGAACAATCTTAACTTGTTCCTTGACTAGATTGACTACTTGCTCGTCAATCGAATCCAAGAACATCTTCTTAACATCCTCTAAGAAGGCCTCATGACGCCTTTGCATAATGGCCTCAACCTTGGCCGTAAACTCAGCATCCTCGCTCGAACCCCCTTCATTTGTCTCGGGCCCGTTTCTCGTCTTCATACTATAAAACGAAAAAGGTTAAGCAACGAACGAGAAAACTTAACACATATGTATATACATATACACCACACTACCCCATCTTGCTCAACAATCGTTGTACATCGCTTGTTTGACACGATTTGAACTCGTAACAATGGTAGCTAATCATTGTTACGCGAGCACATCGCATTAACTTGCTAGTACAACGTCTATCTTGCTTGATGATTGCTAACACAACACAAAACAATTAGCGCAAGGTTAGTTCACATAAACCTAAGCACTGATCAACTCCCGGTCCGACCCGTCTCCTACAAGTCCCGCGTAAAGCGCATACACAAATAAATCTAAGTCTAGGTACCTATCTCAAGTTGCCTAAATCCCTTAGACCATGCTCTGATACCACTTGTAACGACCCAACCCAATATACAATCGAACACGCATAAAATAAATTTTTTTTTACAGGGGAGTGCGCCACGCGCACCACCTCAGGGTGCGCGGCGCGCACAGGCCTATTTTCAGTTCTGTCGAAATTTTCAATTTTTCGAATAAAGATCTCCCACTTCCCGACATATTTAGACAAAACGCTTTACACAACATGTTCTAATATGAAAAACTCATACGATTCAAACATAAAACGAGTTTTACAAAACTGGGCCCACATCGGCCGTTTTACGAGTTTCATACGAAAGTCCGAGTTTCGACCACACTAGTTTAAATTCCATACGACACTATGAGCATGGTATTTAGGGTTAAACTACCCATATCTTGGTCATACTCCAAAAGCTATCACATCCCAAAAGTGTCCCCTAAACAACAGGCGAGATCTCTTATCCAATCGAAGGCCCTTACCTTTGTCGACGCCGGAGCCTATAAAAAGATAAACAACGAGAGGGTAAGCAAAGCTTAGTGAATGCAATAATTATACCCATATATATATAACATACCTACTTGCAATCACTTACACATATACCGTATACACGCTAGCAATACAATTAGCATACCATCTCAAGTACAAAGCTAATAATCTCCAACAAATCGCTACTAGCGTAATCAATAACATATAATCGACATAATATAATATGCTACAAAACAAAATACACAACCATGGTTAACCATTCTCGCGTCATGGTGCTACCGGCTCTTTGGTTCACACCATACGCATTTGTCATGATGCTACCGGCTCTTTGGTTCACATCACAACTCGAGTCATACTCACGCTAGAGTGCTACCGGCTCTTTGGTTCACACTCTAACAACGCTAAGGTGCTACCGGCTCTTTGGTTCACACCCTAACAAATCGTGCTATAGCGCTACCGGCTCTTTGGTTCACACTATAACACACGTACTATGAAGCTACCGACTCTTTGGTTCACATCATAGCACGCTCGCACATACTATGGCACTACCGGCTCTTGGGTTCATACCATAGCATACAAATAAATACCTTACATACATATGCATATAATCGTTCCACTCACCTTAACGATTTGGTGACGATTTATACCTCCACAAGCTTCAAAGCAAGGTACCTAATAATATAAGTACTCGATCAACAAACAAACTTGTTGGACTAAATACCAACACTTCACTCATGTGCATTTAATGACTTAAATGCATTAAATGCCCCATTTTCACCAAAACCGCCCTTTAGGGGTCAAGACCATCATTAATCACTTAAAAGCTAGTGATTAAGGTCCAACAACACTAACCATTACACAATTAGGGTATTTCATACCCATATTTCCCAATTAGGTCAATCATTAGCCCTTTGACTAATTTAAAGTTAACATACCCATTTCGGGTTATCTACTAACCCATCTAACACCCATTTACTAATTAACTAGGTGTTCTAGTAATTAACTAACCAATTAGGATTCATAAACATCAATTACCACTTTGAAACCCTAGGTTAGTTACCAATGAGTCTTCATGACTCCATCTTACCCAAGAACACCCAAAATCACCAAATATGGGTTTTATGTTCTTCATTTACCCAATCCCTAACCCTTACACAAAATCAAAGTAAGGAAATTGAAGTTAGAACATACCACTACAACCACAACGGAGCTAGAGAGGGGATGAACAACTTTAATACCCGCACTTTGGTCCGAGAACAACTTCTTCCCCTTAGATTTAAGCTTTCTCACTCAAGAATCACACTCTCACTCTAAAATTTAAGTAAAGGGGATAAGGTTGTTGATAATGGAGTTAATGATACTCCACAACTGACCAACTGGCCTTTAACTCGTCCACAAGTGAAATTACCAAATTGCCCATCAAAATATCTCATTAAAACAGCAAAAACCCGGCTACAGTAGGGAGTGCGCGGCGCGCTCCCTTTGGTGTGAGCGGCGCGCACTAAGCTCAGATTGCTCTCTGACTTCTGTTTAACTGCACAATCATTCCCACACTTTATGTACTCTATATACTCTGCTGTACAATGAAGATTAGGGTCTTACACGATCTTGATTGGTTAAATTACCAGAATCAAGAGAAAAGATAGAACTATCAAGAAATTATGTTCTTGATATGTTTATACTAGATAGAGTGTATGAGACGTGTAACATGGCACATGATGACGTTATGATCTGTGAATCATCACGTTCCATTAAAAACTCAGCATGACTTACTGTAATATAATCACGTTGATCAAGTGTCATTATATTATACTAACTCAGGTTTCAGTTCCCAACACTACTTCAATAACATTCATAATTTAAGTTCAAACTTTTCAGAATTTAAAAACTAAAACAGTTTTCTTTCTGATGTAACACTGATATCGCGAAGAGATAAATGATTTCAGATAAGAATAGTTATGAAAATATCTTCAGAAATATCGAGGATATTTATAATGAAAGATACGATAATATCTTAGAATTTCTAATATCAGTGGATGATGAAGAAGATTTGTCCGCAAAGGTTTAGAGTCAGGAACAAGGTATTCGTTAATGACTTCAGCAGATACTGAATCATTTGGATTCTTTGAAGGCAGGTTTAGTCTTTGTGATTTGTCAACAGTCTCCTTCATAGTTTGCTCAATCCATTTTTCAGTTCCAAATCTGAGCTTTTTCAACACATCACTCTTTATTATCAAACTTTTGGCCATTAAGACCATTTACAGTTTTGCTGCTTCATCAGCATTCAAAGTTATGATAACCGAATCGTCGGTTATCAATCCGAGGTGTTTTCAAGAGTTTGAAGGGTTTGAATGAAGATTGTGATTGTCAAGATACATATGATGTTCTAGAATTTTGAATGATACATATATTTTTCTGGGTTTTATGATTAGAAGTGATGTCCTAGCATAGTTCTGAAGTCAAAGTATAACTTTGAAAGATATAGGAATCTAAGAATGATATCTTCTGTTAAATCTTAACTTGGATTTTAATTTTTCAAAATCAGAATATGTAATCAAATTTAGATGCGAATAGTTGTTTTGATTTCTAGGAAAGAATGTATATCGTTGTGAAAGTAGTGAGTATAGTTGATGATTTGCTGAATCAGAATCGAAGAATGTAACATATTAATTGTGAATTTATATAGCTTTCGGGTTTTACGTACCCGTTAAAAGTTTCACAAGTAATATTTTGTACCAGAGAATTTTATTACAGTCTTTATGAAAATATATGTATGTATATTTTCTTCAGATGTAATACAGATTTAATGAGTTAATATCATATTAAGCTCATTTGATTTTCGGCTGTATTAGAAATGAATAATCTCTAAAACATTAAAGTTTTCATAATCTTCGCGGAGTATTTCACTAATGTAATCAATACTTCGTTATTCAGTTTTATTGATATTTCCTCAGTGAATCATGTTGGTGCTTATGGAACTCTTGCTAACTTCGCAAGGTACGAATGGTGTTTTATGGAAAGTTTCAAGTACATCGAAAATGAAAGTATAAAATCAAACATGTATTTGAATAATACACTTGATTTATTATGAAATAGAATCTATTAAGTCGAAGCAGAGATTATAGTTAACGATTGTTAAGTCATTAACGAAGGATGTACATCATAGCATATTAATAACATGAACTAACCAAGTAGTTAAGATTCACACGTAATAGCGTAGTATGAAAAGATTTATTTTGATCTCAATATATATATATATATATATATATATATATATATATATATAAAATATACATATAATTTCTTCAGAGGGAATGAGTTAATACTTCATAACTCGTTGATACGATATATGCGTTGTTGATTAGTGATGATGTTTACAGTGATTATGGATCTGGCGGAGCTTGTGATGTTGTAGATGCTGCCGATGCTAACGATGCTGACGGTACTGACGGTGCTGGTGCTGGTGATGCTGACGGTACTGTTGATGCTGCTGGTAAAACAGATCTAGCTTGTAAATAATGCACCATTCCGATCATGGTTTTATTTCATCATTTCTATTCGCTCACTCATCTGGTTTACAATTATAACTAGAATAAGTAATCTCTAAAACTTTTAGAAACTACAAATTCCCTGCAGAATATTTCTTCGATGAAGTTATGAATCAATACTTCATCGTTTGTTGTTGTTGGTATTCCTTGGTATCTATGGTACGTATGACGTTTGTTGTTTGTTGTTGTGGGATGCTGATGTTGTTGTTGGTGGTGGCAATGATACTGTTGGTGTTGATGATGGTGGTACTGTTGATGCCGGTGATGCTGTTGGTGCTTGTAATCTTTGCACCATATTCTCCAAAGCCACTACCCGTGCGCGAAGCTCGTTGACTTCTTCTACTACACTGGGATGATTGGCGGTTCGGACGAGCGAATGAATAAGATCTAGAATTTGGGATAGTATATAATCATGACGAGATACTCTGGAAATGAGAGAGAAAATGGTATTACGAACAGGTTCGCCGGTAAGTGCTTCAGGTTCTTCGCCAAGAGGTGAATGTGGTGGATGGAAGGGATCACCTTCTTCTTGTCTCTAATGATTAAGTAGGGTACGAACCCATCCCCAATTCATCCAGAATAGGTGATGGATGATTGGTTGATCCATTCCGGTTACACTGTCTTTGGAGTTCAGGTGAATATCCATATCGGAATAGCTGTCGGAGTTTAAGGAATTTGAACTAGATACGGGATCCATCTTGTATAATTAGAGAGATGATTTTTGATATGAAATAGACTATAGAATTTAGATTGGTACTCTTCAATACATAATTTACATATGTATATATAATACCAACATTTCATAAATCATGGAGGAATTTTCGGAAGATGTCAAGCAAATTTTACAGTAATAGATATGCTAAGATATGAATCCGTCTGTACACTATGTATGCAATAAATGCAGGAAACGTGTCTAGACTTAAGAATGATAAGCATGTAATTTCCGACAAGAAATGATAAGTAAAACTCGGTAAAAACAGATACGGTCATAGTTCAGACTTACTAATGCATCATAACAATTACCAGTTAAACACACTAATGCAAATTCTGGTTCCCTATGACCTCAAGCTCTGATGCCAACTGTGACGACCCGTCCAAATCCATTTGGACGAATACATCATTCATTGATTTCATAGTGAGGTTTTGACCTCTATATGATACGTTTTGTAAACATTGCATTCTTTTGGAAAGGGCACACCATAAATGAATATATAAATCCAAGGTTTTCGACATCTGATGATTTCTACGTATAGACAATCACCGTATATAATAGTTTTTAACAATACATCTGTTAACAATACAGTCAAATAAGATACATGGTGATGATTTTGTGAATGCAAAGTTTTCTCGAATAAAGCATGTATGACTCCATGCACATAGCTTGTATAACGTATAAGCAAACAGCAGAAGACTTCTAGGAACCTGAGAATAAACATGCTTAAAAGTGTGTCAACACAAAGGTTGGTGAGTTCATAGTTTTAATGTTGCGCATAATCTGTATATAAAGGTCATTCACCGAAATGTGACCGAAACTCGAAATGCAAATAATCATAGATCACAACCTAGAGAACATATGTTGGTCAATACATGTCTAACAATCTAGGTCAGGTCATAGTGTATCACAATCCTAATGCTCGAGACCGACATGCAAAAATTAACACAAATCATCTCAAAAGTCAACCTGACCCAATGTGATCTTTAAATATATACATGTTTATTAACATAGTATAAGTATTGATAATTGAACGAATTTATAGTTTATCAAACTCAAAATATTATTTATTTCAGGATTTATATTATATTTGAATTATCATGGCAATCGAAAATATTTTATTATTTCACATAGTTTTCCAATACTTGTAAAATCAGATTATAGTGTTTATAAAGCTTTAAAACATGATAAGACAGTCAACTTTGACAATTGTTCAACAAGACGAGACGTGCCTTATATAGAAATTCATTTACTCAATTAGTAATATTTGAAAATCCAATTTATCAATCTTACAAACAAGTTGTTTAAATATCAATTGCAGATTTAAAAGCAATTTCAATTAATGTTAATCATAATTCAGTTGACCATATCTTTTAATCCGTTCATCAAAATCACGCTATTTCTAAATGAAAAGTTATTAATTTTTCGCCAGCTTTCCAATAACATGCATATCATATACCTTATATCAGTAGCATATGTATCAAATTCGTGATTCATCATAAACTATCTAACGACAAAATTAAAGCATACAACTATGTATAAACATATATACTCGAGCACTAGACATGGATACACTATTAATATATAAAAGATAAGATATGAATGCTCACGTATCAATATTGTGATTCAATATTGTAGGAAAGTGAGTAGACACAACGGAGATGATAAACACTAGTTTGACTCATGAGCAATACCCTAGAACCATACCCATAACATCCATAGCTATAACCTATAATTTCCTTAGTTCTATTTGTAGGAATTCATCATATAAACAAGTTTCATGAACATATATATCAAAACCCGATTTGAAGATTAAGCGGAAGCATATTTATAAACTAATTAATATGAAGTTTAACCTTTTGAACATGAATTCCAAAACCATATCAAGTCTAGAAAATATGCTTACAAAGTAAAAGAGCTGGTAAAGAGGATATACCTACTCCAAGTTAGGAGGTAAGAAAAATGATGAAGATGATGATGAAGATGTGTGTTAAAACTCCAAGCTTTTGATGTACCAACACCACCCTTGAGCTTAGTTAGGCTTTAGAACCTAAATGAGCTAGCAACCTAAGCTTGGAACCCTCTTCTTTCACACTCTGAAAACTGGACAGCAGCAAGTGAAAGAATGATGATGAAAGCAAGCTCCAAAACTATGAAACCTCAAGAGATTATACCCCAAAATTGATACCAACACCTAGTACTTTTGTTAGGATTTATTTGACACTTAATTTGATCTTGCATAAACTAGTGAAGAACCCTCTTCCTCCCTCAAAAGCTCACGGCATTCAGCAGCAGCCAGGAGAAGTTTTATGCAGTTTTTCTTGATGTGTTTTGTGTATTTGCATGTGTTATTGTGACTTTGAGTCAAGGGACAAGTTTTATAGAATGATGCAAAAGCATGGCACACTAAAGAAGGAATCTCTAGCATGTGCACTTGACTCCAATGATACTACCAACATGTTTTATAAAAAATAGTTTTATAAAAGAATTAGTTTTATAAAACCTTTTAATTTTTATAAACTTCTTTATATATTTATATATACATTTTATATAAAACCAAATTATATAAAATGTAACATAAATTTATTAATTATTTAACCTATAAATAATTAAATCCATAATATATATAAGTTATTACATAATTTATATATATATATATATGTACACATCAAGTAATATCTCAGAAAACCGTTTTTCTTAAAGTTCAAGTGTCGCGTATTTAATCAATGATCCAATCGTTAAGATTAAATACGTATAAGGTATCGGTAAGTTTGTTATTGGGTATGACCCGACTTGGATCATAACACATCAGCCACATTAATTTAATATGTCTCTCGGGCATACGGAATACCTTCAATCTCCCACTTGCACGAGAAACATAAGAAATTAATGCAAGTGATGGATACCACCTAACGACCGTCCATCACCCCTAATATGTTATGACTTTGTGCCATTCAATAACATCACCCCTTTCGAGTTCCCATCTCGAATATGAATAGGTGAATCTTTCATCACATCCTTTTGTCCTAGATGTCATGTTAAATCCAAGAGACACAGAGTGATCACTCTCTTCTAGATTTAACTTTATCAGGCCTTAGACATCTGACTCTCAACGAATAAGAGGGGCAAATTCCATCTTGACTACACGTGTCCTAAATATATACCTTGCATTATACCTGAGTTCTTCCTTATGAACTACCATATTTCAGAATAGCGAAGGAAAGAATCAAGGCACAATACTTGGTAAATATCCGAACTCAATATGTATCTCAGGTCAGAGGATACAATGATATTCGCCTTTACTCAAGATTACATGTGATCAACCACAAAGGCTCTATTTAGTAAATCTTGAGGGCGGGTCTTCCAATATTTGTATCCCACAAATATCTATGATCCTTGGTTGCAACCTTGCCCCATATTCATCCCGTGAATTTATACTAATCCAAGTTCATAATAGTCTAAACCTCACACTTGTTCCCACAAATGTGATCGACTACGGAATTTAGAATAATTACTTATTCATGGATAAAATATGCAAAATAGGAACATAACTCAAAATAAATTAATGCCATAATTATATTAATGAGTTTGAACAATTTCGTTCCGTTACAATACTTAAAACAGATCACGACCAATCACTAGAATATCGAAGCCCTAAAGCACAAACATGTCCTGCATGTTTTGATCCATGTAAGAGCTTCGTGAGTGGATCCGCTATGTTAAGATCTGTGTGAACTTTGCGAATACATATCTTTCCCTTTTCAACTTCATCCCTTATGTAGTTGAATCTCCGCTCAATGTGACGGGTCTTTTGGTGAGCACGAGGTTCTTTGATTTGAGCAATCACACCCTCGTTGTCACAAAAGATCTCAAGAGGGTCCTGAATGGAAGGGTCTACTCCTAAGTCATCGATGAATTTCTTCATCCATGCTGCTTCCTGAGCTACCAATGATGCGACAATGTACTCCGACTCTGTAGTGGATAAAGCAACAACATCCTGTTTTGAACTCTTCCAAGAGACCGCACCTCCATTTAACGTGAAGACATAACCAGATTGTGATCGAGAATCATCTCGATCAGTTTAGAAACTTGCATCTACGTAACCTTTTACAGCAAGTTCCTCCTCACCAGACCCGTATATAAGAAACATATCCTTAGTCCTCCTAAGGTATTTCAATATACTTTTAACAGCAATCCAATGACTGTTTCCTGGGTTATTCTGGTATCTACTTGTCAGGCTAAGAGCGCATGACACATCCGGTCTAGTACATATCATTGCATACATGATTGACCCAATAGCAGATGCATAAGGGACCTTCTTCATTCTCTCTTGTTCATCTTTCGTGGTAGGACACTGAGATGAACTGAGAGGCGTTCCTCTTTGAATAGGTACCAAACCTTTCTTAGAGTTGTCCATCTTGAACCTTTTCAAGATCTTTTCAATGTATGCACTTTGATTCAAACCTATCAGTTTCTTGGATCTATTCCTGTAGATCCCAATCCCCAAAACATATTGTGCTTCTCCAAGATCCTTAATGGAGAAGCATTTACTTAGCCAAGTTTTAACTCCTTGCATTGCCGGAATATCATTTCCAAATAACAATATATCATCCACATATAGTACAAGGAACATGATAGTGCTCCCACTAGCTTTCTTATATACACAAGCTTCATCTCCATTTTTAATGAAGCCAAATTTCTCAGCTTCCTCATTAAAACGATGATTCCACATTCTAGATGCTTGTTTCAATCCGTAGATTGACTTCTTTAACTTGCATACCTTTTTAGGATATTTCGGATCAACAAAACCTTCAGGCTGAACCATATAGACATCTTCCACAAGATATCCATTTAGGAAAGCGGTCTTGACATCCATTTGCCATATTTCATAATCATAATGAGCAGCAATGGCAAACAATATCCTAATAGACTTTAGCATTGCCATAGG